>NW_019417028.1:2265124-2507796 GCF_000390285.2 Anoplophora glabripennis
CCTCATAAAAAACCCTACCCCTTATAGAAAAATTTCTTAAAAATTATATGTGAGTAATATGATATAATTATTTTTTTTTTTAATTTTATTGAATTTATTCTTAATATTTTTTTATTAAATTAATATCAAATAAAATTTTTTTATATACATTATAAAAGGATGCATTGTACAAAATGTTTTAAAAATACACAAGGATGATGGTAATTGACCCGCTCTGAAATTTTACCGAAAAAATGCGATTAATTTTTTTACCATAACTTTTGTAATTTTAAAGTTATAAATTTACTCAAAAAACCATTTTGTAGGGAATTTAAAGCACTTTAAGTTCTGTGATTTGCAGTTTTTTTGAGCCCTTCGTTTTTTAGATTTGTAAGCTAAAAGGGCTCAGGAAAGGCTCAGGAAACTCAGCCAAATTTTGTCCTACAAAAATTAAAAAAATCAAATTGTTCAGTAAGAAAAAGCCTACAATTTCTTATTCTATCATTTTTTTTATAACTGTTAGTTTTTGAATTTGAAAAAAAAATTATTCAAAACTAAATTAAATATTTTTTTAAATTTAGGCTTCTAAAATCGTTCAAATTCACAGAATCTACTGTTAATACATAAATAAAGTAAATTGCAGAAGGAATACGTTTAATTTTTTTTTTCCTCAAGTCATTAATTTTAATACCGATTTTTTTTCTCAAAAATTAAGGCAATCATTTTATTTTGATTATAACTTCATTAGTTTTCATGCTAACTAACCACCACTCAATTTAAAAGTCTTTTCAAGAACTTTAATAAGTAGTTTTCCTCGAAAAGCCTAATTTTTCCGCTACAGGACGTTGAACGTTTCGATCATAGCTATCTTGGAAATTGACTTCAACTTCTGGGAGTCATAACTCGGGTTCTATACCACCTACAAAAATTAAAATAACAATCTCTTTGCTATCTAATTACCTTCACTTTTGCTTATGATAATTTTTTGATAAAATTTTTTGAGATATTCGCGAAAATGGCTCAAAAACATGCATTTTTTGGGCTAAAAACGAACATGTGTAGGCGCAAATAACTCAAAAAGTATTGACTTTAAAAAAATTCTTATAGAACATTTTTTGCTTAGAATTCGTTCCTCTATCGAATCGTAGGGTTATTTTTAATAAAAAAATTCCCACCCTCCAGAAGGGGTGGCATCCACCCCTAGGGCAAAAGCACACATCGGTTCTATATAACTTTTGTTTCTTGGGCTATTCCCTAGCTACAGTTCAAATTTCACGTCAATCTATTCCAATCGAAAAAATTGGTAGCCAAAATGCTTCAGTGATTGGACTAATACAGCGATCAATAAATAAATACATGGAGCAAACTATTTCCGAAACACCGAACTTTCGTGGTAATCGCATTTTTTAAAAAAAACGTAATCCACATATTCTTCGAAGTGGCATTCTTTCAACGAATTAGGAAAATTAGTTTTACATAATTTTTTGACCTGTTGTGTATATCCCTTAATATAGCCTTGGGATTTATTTCCCTTTAGATAACCTTAAGGAACCAAAAGACAAAGTATACACTTGATTTCGTGTTACTCACACTGGCTAGAGACTTTTACTTTAGTTATAGAACTGCAATATATCACAGTTGACGTTCGATCTCGCGTCAAGGCGGCTCCGCCAATTCTCAGGGACTGAATAACTTCTGGCATATGGTCTTTCCGATTGATGGCTCTAACGTACTTCGTTGTGAAATCTGGGCATTATTTTAGACTATTCTGCGATATAACTCAAACACAATGGCTTAATCGAATTATTTTGAATTTTAGGACATTATTAATGACTGACAGCATGGATTATCAAAATTAAACAAACCCATCGATTTTACGTTACGTGCGGTAGTAATAATTTATAACAATGTGCGAGGATTACTGTGCTGGGGAAGCAAATTACTGTGAGATTGTTTAACCGAAACTAATAACGATTTCCTTTGTTCCCTTACAAGGTTTTATTTATAATAAAATCACGTTTAGTATAAAAGGATTATGGAAATAGGCTAAGTATTTCTCCGTGCCACATATCCCATAAAACCGATTAGCGCAAAAGTCTGTGACTTTATGAATTTGGTTATGGGGCACGAAAACAAATAATGTTTTATTCATGGGCTCGGCGAACAATGGTTGACGGGAAAGCTTTTCCGCATTTTCTTGATACGTTGTAGAGTTCGATATAATTTACAGCTCATGGCATGTATATTCGCGTAATCAGTCGTTTTATTAGTCGAATAAACAGCCGTTACAGGGAACTTACTGCAGAAGGACGAGGCAAAGTTGGTAACTATTCAATTATATACAGAGGGCATTAAGTGCCAAAATTTTAAACACTTCCGCCTAATAACTTTTTTTTTTGAAGGACACACATTTTCGTAAAATTATCTGTTATTACTATGTATGTACAAATTAGTAATTTCTTACATGAGCATATCATATACAGGGTGATTCACAAATGGTGACCAAAAATGGAACCTCGTATTCTTTGATAAATTTTAAGGGGCGTCTTTCATATAATGTTTTTATCTAGGACGCTTCGTTAAAAAGATACAGGGTTCGGATTCGCCTTTCAATTTTCTACAAATTACTACCCTCTTATGTTTTTCGCAAAAAGCCTGATTTTCGAGTAAATCTTAAAAAACGAACTGAAAACACCGGACCTCAACGCACTTGATTTCTTTTTGGGGAGTGCTGTTAAATGGCTGGTATACAGTGAACAAATTAATACACTTGAGCAGTTAGAAGAAAGAATAAATAATGCTTTTTATCAGATTCATACAATAATAAATTTCGAACATATTACATTTTCGTTACTAAAAAGATGTCGCGCCTGTGTTCGTACAAATGGATGTATTTTTGAGCATTTTCTCAAATAAAATCATTAAAATGATGTCTAATGTTATTAATTTCTTTATTCGAATAAATAACCGAATGACTAGTGCTTGTCATGTCATTTAGTAAAAGTATTTTCAGTTGGTTTTTTAAGTTTTACTCGATATCATGGTTTTTACCGTAAAGCAGTGGCGTACTACACTAATGGAAAAAATTAAGAGATCAAAAAAAAATCTAAATTTTCGGCGATTTTTCAAATGGCTGTATCTTTGATAAAAATGGTCGTATTGGAGTAAAAAAAAGCAATTTGAAGCTTGAAGTTTCTAATTTTTGGATCTTGCAAAAAAAATAAATTTTCAAGTAACACGTATCGCGCAATCTTAATGAATATCATGAAAATTTTTCGAAATTTTTTTCGATCTTATTTTTGGTGTGCGGACTTGAAAACATTTTTTTTCTGATTTTTTTTTACATTCTTATTGCAGAAAGCGTTTGAAATTATGACCTTGAAGAGAATTCATTCAAGTTTCTGAAACCCACCGTGGATTTTCTGTGCAACCATTGGTTTCTGAGATATCGATGAACCCTGTATAAAGGGCTGAAAATCCAAAAACGGGGAAAAACGGCTTTTACGATGTCGATTGTCAGGTACTACAATTAATTTTTATGTGTTTGTTTTTTATAGTTTTGTTTTTATGTTTTTGTTTTTATGTTTTTCTTTTTGTTTTTATTTTTATGTTTTTAAGTNGTATTCTTTGATAAATTTTAAGGGGCGTCTTTCATATAATGTTTTTATCTATTCCATCCATTTGAAAAATCGCCGAAAATGTAGATTATTTTTGATCCCTTAATTTTTTCCATTAGTGTATTTCATTTAGAAAAATATGCTACCGATACCCTGTATCTCCGCCACTGGAACATGTAAATTTTAGGAAGAGCCTTCAGATTTCGAACAATATTTACATAAATACATGTGTCCAATTTCAAATTATTTCACTTACTAGTTTTTAAATTATTCAAAAAAATTAAAAATATTTTTTGAAAATTAACACAGTGTATCTTTTTAACGAAGTATCCAAGATAAAAACCTTATAGGAAAGACTCCCCTTAAAATTCACCAAAGAATACGAGGTTTCATTTTTGGCCACCATTTGTGAATCACCCTGTATACAGGGTCCAATGAAGTGAATACGCCGTGGTAAATTCCATTTAATTCCGTCAGTATGAAGATATAGCATAAAAAATACATTTTTTAAAAAACTTTAACACCTAGTATCTCGAATACCGAGTCCCGCAGGAAAAAGTTTATAGAGCAAACTCTACTTAATTTTTGGTAGTGATTCTAGTCCTGCAGTTTCTGTATTTAAAGTTAAATCACCCTGTATAAAGCGCTGAAAATCCAAAAACGGGGAAAAACGGCTTTTACGATGTCGATTGTCAGGTACTACAATTAATTTTTATGTGTTTGTTTTTTATAGTTTTGTTTTTATGTTTTTGTTTTTATGTTTTTCTTTTTGTTTTTATTTTTATGTTTTTGTTTCTAAGTTTTTGTTTTTCTGTTTTTGTCTTTATGTTTTTATGTTCTTATATTTTTATCTTTTTATGTTTTTGTTATGTTTGTCAGGTATTAAAATTAATTTTTATATTGTTGAGCGTTGGCTTTTTAAAAAAAGTTCTTAAAATGCTAGCTAAAGCAAATTTGTGTAATAATTTCGACATTTATATAATAAAAGTTATGCAAACATTCATTGAAACAAGGAATGGCTGTCTTATAATTATTTATATATTACGGCAAAACTAATTGTTACGTATGGAATAAGCTATATTTAACAACAATAACGAACTGCAGCATTATGCAGTGGCTGTGAAAGTGTAACAAAAATATACTCGTATATTTTCCACTTTATATTCCTCTGAAATATAATTAACGATACTTTTTAACAACTAATTTGCTAAATAGTTTATATTATAAAAAATGCTAAAACTGTCTTTGGAAGTACAAAATACTTTAAACAAAAATGTTATGTTTTATATGCAATTTCTGTTACTACACAAAGTTTCAGTTTAATATGTCAAGGTCATAGGCGTAGAAGTTATACTTCACTGGCAACCAAAATGCAGAATTACTAAAATGATTTTGTAAACATTAAATGTAATGTATTACCTTGTAAAACTCTGTGAACATATCATTGTCTTCTTAAAATACTATAATAAAACTTATTTTTTTTTAAATTTCAATTTGTGATGAAATATATTGGCCTTAATCTTTTATTTTTTTAGTTAGACAGTGGCGTAACAACATTTTTTTGAAATTGGGAGTATTAGTGAGGTAATAAAACATACACAAATATATTTTTTACATTAAACACTGTGCTATGCACGTATATAGATATATTTTCTTCACTGTACAGCGCCGAACAGTTAAATCTGCATGGGACATTGAGTGCCGAACAATTAGCTTTGCCGCTTCCATTATACGCCTAATGAAATGGTAATTGACATGTTAATGAGTAATAATAAATCCCCCTCGAATCGCACCACGTCGATGATCTGACCAAATGATGACATGAATAGGTAGTATATTTGATGACTTACACTTACCAAGTCCGATACCAGAGGTATCGACTTCCTCCTAGGCCGGATGTCCGGCATGCTGTCGATGTTGCTGTAGAACGGATTGTCACCGGGGTGGCTGGAATGAGAATTGTGTGTTAATTTTTGAGCTTTGTGGTCGGTACAGGCGAAAGAATGAAAAAAAAATGTTGGTAATCTTTACAAGCTTGTGCACATAGGAAACACAGTCATAAAAATCGCGACAAGGACAAATTCTATTAAACTTTCATCGAATATTGTTTAAAGAAAAATCTACAAATAATTTCTCAATTGTAAAAATAATCTCAATGTAAATGTCGAATTTTCAAACAATTTGTGTGGTATTGACTTAGTTTAACTTGTCAGCAGATAAAAGTAGATCTGGCACAATTATCTCCGCGCTACAGGCGCAAAGTAGGTAACATAAAATAAAGTGAGCAATTATTATAAGATTTATGTTAAATTGCTTTTCGCTTCGTTATCGTCAGTTTTGGAATAGGTTTGTCTGTACATTTTTATAAAAAATGGGCCCCACAGGGTCTAGCCCGAGAACAACAATTGCAGGTCAAAGATTCCTGGAACCCGAGAGAGAACATTTCTAGAATCAACAAGCATGTCTTTAGAATGAACATGCCTTTAGAATCAACAATAATCTTTAGAATCAATAATAATTTTTTGAATCAACAATAATAACCGAAATAAACATCAGGGCGGGAGAACATTCCTAGAGCCCCCACGGAGTTTAGCTCGAGAACAACAACTGCAGGTCAGAGATTCCCAGAGCCCAAGAACATCAAGAAGCCTGAGACCAACAATTGCAGGTCAAAAATTCCAAAACAAATTACTGTTGTATCTTGCAATCAATATAGTCTCATTTAAAATTCATTTAATCCTTTGTCGTGAGTTTTGTACAATCGACCATCATAAACTGAAATTAATCGAACAGGAATTAATACCTTTGAGGCAGTTGGTAGTAATTTACTATGAAAACATTTTATTTCTATGCCAATATGATTTGCCTCTGCCTTTATAATTTATATCCAAACAAAATTCCTTTTCCGGTTATTATATTCTCATCAGGAAGTAATTCTAGAGGTATAGGAGCAGACCAATTTGCATCTTTAATGAGAATGGAATACTGCACTTACAAAAATGAAAAAATGTAAATAGCTACACATTTACACGGAAACAGAAAAAAGTGATCTCTTTTGATTAGTTCATGTTATTTTTATATCTTTGAATCTAGTGAATACAGATCTTCATCAATTTTACAATTTCAAATCACATTTTCAGAATTACAATCCGTTTTTAAACATTTTAGAAATATCTTTCTTGCAATACATTTTTCATTTTTCATATTGGGAGAATCATTTGTACTTCCCAATGCGATGTTTTAGTATATTTGTTGTAAATATTTACCAGAATGAGAAAGATTGGATGGCAACTTAATTAGCTATTCCTCGGTAAAACTAGTAAAAAAATACACAGAAGAGATAGCTCAGAGAATTTTATTAATATTTTTTTTAACCATTAATGAAATCCCATATTGCTAAAAGACAACTAGGTACTGTGATATGGAACAATTGGAAACATTCAGAAAAACTGATAGACTAAATAGTAGGCTCTATCGAGCCTTATTAGTTCTGTTTAATGAGGCTAGCCCCATCGTGAGTAACTTTTAACGGCATAGGAGCGGATTGATTTCCCATTTGACTTCTGACCTTTAATCACAGCGGGTGTCAGCGTCTGTGTTTCATGTATATTGGACAGTAAATGAGGCAAAAAATCGTTGAAAATATACTACAATCCTACGGAATTCGACTTCAGTCTGATTGGGATGGGCACCCAAATTACCATTGCCAAAACTGGTCTAGAAGAGACACAAAAATTTGCCAGAGCTAGCATTTATATTTATTCCCGCATTAACATGAATTTTAAAAAATGCTTGTACGTAGAAAATATCAGGATACATATGAAAGACTGTCGTATTCACGGAATTTACCATTTTGTTTGTCATCCGAATGGCAAGCCGATCATAAATATAAAAGAAGCAATCCTGACTGCTGAAAACTTTATTAACCGTAATGCAGTATCCTGCATCAAACGCAGAAGCCACTCGATCGAAAAATGTCTTTCAACAGCGACATTTTGAGTTGCTGACGTCGGTGAATATTTTAAATATTGTTCCGCAAAACCCCTATTGAAATAATATTGAGTTAGTGCACTGTTCTAGTGCCATTGGGGTTTGTCGGTTTTTACTGGTAGGGAAATAATATTCTGTTTATGGTAATGCTCGATAAAATATGGCTGTTATATTTGCGCTTCGTTTATGTACATTGCTATAGTTTGCTAGTAATATTCACGTAATAAAACAAAGGGCTAAATATCGTCCCTCTAAACTCAAATTGACATCGTTGACATATAGTCCAGTCACTGAACCATTTTGGCTACCAATTTTTTCGGATGGAATGGATTAACGTGAAATTTGAACTGTAGCTAGGGAATAGCCCAAGAAACAAAAGTTATATAGTGCCGATGTGTACTTTTACCCTAGGGGTGGATGCCACCACTTCTGGAGGGTGGGAATTGTTTTATTAAAAATAACCTCACGATTCGATACAGGGACGAATTCTAAGCAAAACATGTTCTACAAGAATTTTTTGTACAGTCAATACTTTTTGAGTTATTTGCGCCTAAACATGTTCGTTTTTAGCCCAAAAAATGCATGTTTTTAAGTCATTTTTCGCGAATATCTCAAAAACTACAAGTTTTATCAAAAAAATGATCATTAGCAAAAATGAAGGTAATTAAATAGCAAAGAGATTGCTTTTTTATATTTTTGTAGGTGGTATAGAACCCGAGTTATGACTCCCAGAAGTTGAAGTCATACCTAATAGAAACGTTCAACGTCCTGTAGCGAAAAAATTAAAGGTTTTTCGAAGAAAACTTATATAACACCTATTAAAGTTCTTGAAAACACCTTTAAATTGAGTGGTGGTGAAAGTCGTTAGCATGAAAACTAATGAAGTTACAATCAAAATAAAATGATTGTCTTGATTTTTGAGAAAAAAAATCGGTATTAAAATTAATGACTTGACGGAAAAAAAAATTAAACGTATTCCTTCTGCAATTTACTTTATTTATGTATTAACAGTATATTCAGGGAATTTGAATAATTTTAGAAACCTAAATTAAAAAAAATATTTCATTTACTTTTGAATAAACATTTTCAATTTTTTTAAAAATCGCCTTTCTTCAAAATATTTTAGACTAATAAAGTTATAAAAAATGATAGAATAAGAAATTGTAGGTTTTTTCTTATTGAACAATACGCTTTTTTTAATTTTTGTAGGACAAAATTTGACTGAATTATGACCATTAGAAGCTCAAAACTAAGCTCCAAGACTGCCTTTCTCGAGCCCTTTTAACTTACAGATCTAAAAAACGAAGGGCTCAAAAAAACTGCAAATTACAGAACGAACTGAAAGTGCTTTAAATTCCCTACAAAATGTTTTTTTTGAGTAAATTTATAACTTTAAAATTACAAAAGTTATGGTAAAAAAATTAATCGCATTTTTTCGGTAAAATTTTCGGAGGGGTAAACTACCATCATCTTTGTGTATTTTGGAGCATTTGTGAACTGATTTGAGCAAGGGTTTTTTTGGGTGGCTGAAAAGTTGCAATATATCATAAATCATTTGAAAACGAATAAAAAGTTTACAATTCAACATAATATGCATACCATTAAAACATCTCAAACTTTCAATAATATTTTTTTGTTTATTTTATTACAAGGGATTGTTTTTAAGGGTTGCAACTTTGTAATGAGTCGTAAGCTTTCTAATGAATAACAAAAGAAATGCAATACATTGTGAATGCACCAAAAGAATATTTGAAACTGTTAAAAACTTTTTTTTTCTATTTTTTTTTGGCCATGGAAGGGTAGTTTTAAAGGATTTTTAAGGATTGAAAAGTAATTAAATTTCATAAATTATATTAAAAAACAATGAACTTTATCTAACATATTTGAACATGAATTGAATCTTTAAAATACGCAAATCTGCGCATTTTTTTGTACAAGGGTAGTTTTCACCGCCAAATAGAAAAATGCACTCATCTAGACAATATAACTTTTGAAGTGGGGGGTCAGATGAGCTTGTATGCAAATTTTCAGAAAAATCCATGCTATCCGAAGAAATTGGGAGCTTTTACCTTATTTTCGCTTTCAGTGACTGGACTAATAACAGTCACGTCAGTTTGTGAGAAGAGGGTTAATATATGGAGCAAATACGTTCATATATTGTCAACAGTTATTATGCAAATATTTTCATACTGAATTGAATACTAAAAAAAATATTGGTGACTTTTATTATTCTGCGCAAAATAATAAAAAATTAATTAAATTGTTTTGTGCTATTATTTTTAGTTTAGTTAAAAATTTTATGCAGAGAATTTCAAATTATTGTCGTTGCAGAAAATTTACTAATGTTTTGTTGAAAGAAAATAACCATATTTCTGTACTCTGTACCAGAAAGCAAAACTTGAAACTGACATGACTGTCAATCAGGTTTTAATAATATGCATGAAGTTCATATTCTTGTTTTGTTGCTCGGTAGATATGAGTTCTTGCCTAAGTTCCTTAAAAAAACTGATAATAGTGACATCTTTTATATTTTCCCTTTTGTGTATGGCATTTGTTTAGATCGGCTGTAGAACCAACTATTTTTTTTTTCGGGCAAATTATGACTAACCCTTCATAACATTTTACCGTTTCCAGGAAAATTGTATTCCGTTCTGGTCATTCCAACATGAATATTTAATGAAATACACGATTAATCCATCAAAACTTTTTGTGGTCCAAAAAAAAATTATCGGGAACTTTCGAGGTTAGAATAGATTGACATTATAAGGAGTTTCGTATGTATTCGTCCTTATCCGTTATCGGATCTCCCGTCTCGTGAACTTATAACTGTTTTGCATGCTGCACAATATGCCTATCGGGTTATTGTATTGCGTGATCCACAATAACACCCAAATGACCCTTTTAGAGGCGTTCTGGAGCTGGTTTCAAGATTAATCGCCCCCGACTTGGAATTGGCTCCAATACAACGCGGCGCAACTGGTGTTTCCTTGAATGGCAATTGCAGCTACTACAGGTTTTTTACGATCAATTTTCTTACTACTGTCAATGTTATTATAGGCGAGCGGTTCACCCCTAAAAAGATGCTTCTAAATGAAGATAACCGACAAAATTTTTAAAACAAAAACCTACAGCATGAAACTTTTTTTATTTTATATAGTGTATTTTTCTGATAATTTACATATTTTTTTTATATTTTTCGGCGTGGTCAGTCAATTGTTATAATTAAAAAAGTTGTAAAAAAAATTACTCGCCAAATGGCTTTGAAAACAGTTGTTGCTTGTAAAATGGAGCAAAATAAACACCTTTTGTTCTTTTACAAAAATTCGATAAATGCTTCGTTTCCGAGATATTTACAATTTAATGTGAAGTGACGAAATCGACAAACTTTCGGAATTTTTTTCTCAAAAACTACTGAACAGAATTTAATTATAAAAAAAGCATAATAATCGGCAGATCTTCTACTTTAAGATATATTTTTTTTGGTATGGGTCAATCATTTTATTGAAGGTCTAAAGCGAGTAAAAAAAAAGTATTTTAAAGAAAATTATGATATCACTTCAAATTTAAATTTTCTTTTTACAATATCTTGGATTAGATTATATTTACAATAAACATTATGATTTTTTTTAATCGATATATCAAAATATGTCAAAAAACAAAAAGTGTTTACTTTAGTCCATTTTACAATAAAAAACTGTTTTCAAAGCCATTCGTTTATAACAATTGACTGACCACGCCGAAAAATATAAAAAAATATGTAAATTATCAGAAAAATACACTTTATAAAATAAAAAAAGTTTCATGCTGTAGTTTTTTTTTTAATTTAGTCGGTTCATGCCTTTTTTTATAGGGGTGAATCGCTCGCCTATTAGTGCGGCTGGCAATGGTGTGACACCAGACTCAACTTTTAAAGAAGTCACGTTCCAAAGCTACCGTAAAAAGATGTTACAATTTAACCAACTGAAAAAAAATTACTGTATTATTTTGGTATTTTATTTTACGCGGGAAACAGAATTTTGTAATAAATAAAAAGTAATTACATTTAATTAAAGAAAAATAGTTATTTGTTTAACTAGGCAATAGATCACAAGATTTAATGCCACGGCAGCCAAGGCATTAAATCTACCTTACTGCAAAGTTAAACACAACTTAACATAACATACAACATATCATAAGTTAACATTATTTTTATTTCAACAAGGTCCTTTATACTTTTAGAAGGAAATATATTTTCGCGACAGTTTTTCTAATAAGGTTTTGTTTGCAGGAGGGTAAATTTTTTGTCACTTCGTCCCTTCCTTATTGACATGATATAAGAGATAAGTGACGTCTTCTTCTCGATTTTTACATCGGAAATTTCCCCTGCCATTTATAAATTACGATCACTTGGTATGGTGTCATCTGCTGCAGTCAATCATTATTATGTTTGGGTTGACATCGTAGTAAATATCTCCAGTAAAAACACTTATTTACAGGGGTTTAGTGTAAACAAGTATTTTTTTGCACTAAACACACAATTATCTATCAAATTACGGATAAAACTAGTCGTCGTAGTTTGGTGTGCCAATTAGTGCAAAAAAGATGGCCCTTCTGCACTCTTCTACAACTATTTTTCTTGTAATTTCTTGCATATCATTTAAAGGTCATTTTTCTTATTACATTATATCCATTAATTATTCTATTCCATTACTTTATATCCATTATTTTTTGTGAAAAATGAGTTTAACCTTCAAATAACCTTCAAAGACACCTTAAACAAATGTTTTGATTCAAGACTCTGGCATAAATTTTGACGCTGTATCGGCTGCTAGAATAAAAAGTAACGTTTTCTATTTGATACTAAGTTGTCCTTAGTTTGACCTTGCAACTTGTGGTGAAGGTCGAATCCAAGGTCACAATCTAATATGTCACATTTTCCTTGAAATTTGATCTTGTCGAGTTATTCGAACAACACACAATCGTATTGTAATGAAATATTCGTTCTCGTATCAAATATAATGTTTCCATTGCTTGAACGGTATCCATATAAATCATTTTGTTTAAAGAAATGATGATCAAATATAAGACTGCTGTTGGAGATACAAGCAGTTTCCTCCGGGCAATCTTTATAAAGAAGCATCATAAAACTCAGAAGAATGGAAAAGACAGTCGGCAAAATTCAGATGGAAATTTAAAACACATTTACGTTTTCTCGCAGTTTCCTGCCTCAAAACCAAGAGCCAAATGGAACTATTGTTGTAGGCAATCAACACGGCGGCTAGTTGAATCGTCGGAGATAATTTTCTGTTGGATTTCAATCAATACCTCAGTCCCTCGTCAAACGAGCTTTTCGGGCTCGTGTGTTTCCAACTGAATTTACGTCCAAGCAGGAGAAACGTAAAATCCTGCTGCGGTTTCATTTCGGCTGACTTGGGGAGCGATTTAGATTGTGTTCCGCCTACACCATTGTTTTACTCAAATTAATTACGCATTATTTTCCCGTTAACCGTGTTTGTCTATTAGTTGAAACAATGAAAATAAATAGAATTGTAACTAAACAGAAAATTTAATGTGTCGGGTAAGTATCTGCAAATAAAAGTCAAAATAACAATTCTGCTTCCGATGTTTCCCAGGAAAACCACTATTTGGCTGAAAATTGGCTCAAATATGGGTCAAAACTATTTTTTTTCCTAAATTTTGTCCAAATATATTATCGAAATAAATAGTACATTTTTTAAAGATATATGTATCTTCAGAGTACAAATAAAACATTTAGTTTGCTAGAGTGACATATATTATACCAGATTAGAATCCAAAACGTCAATTTCCAGGTACCATTTCGGGGGTTGGTAGATACTTCCTAACACCCTGTATTTTGGTATAACACTATTTGCTTTTTATTTAATAACAAATTTTACACCAGTGACTTTCACTATAAGATTTACATTTAGGTATTGCTTTTTTTCTTATTTTAACGTCATCCAGAAACTATTTTCCTTTT
Source organism: Anoplophora glabripennis (assembly GCF_000390285.2). NCBI lineage: Eukaryota > Metazoa > Arthropoda > Insecta > Coleoptera > Cerambycidae > Anoplophora > Anoplophora glabripennis. The sequence goes on from NW_019417028.1 coordinate 2,278,691, forward strand.
CTACACCACCAACAACAAAAATTCACCTTAATTTTAATTTGATAAATGTTTGTTACAACTTTATTCTATTCAACAACCAGATGCTCAATATTTTCTAAAGAGCAAAAACCATCGAATGACACTCAAACAATATTCAATCAAGGATATAACGAAATTTAATTAACACAAACAGAATAAGGAGATATACAGAATCATTACAGTGAAAAGGATGTTTAATTAAAACAATAGAAACTAGGTCCACGCCATCCCTTTTCCTCAAACAACAATGAACGTTGCTGCGGTCGATTTACCTTATCCAGGATTATGTTTAGTTATCGACTTGATGGAGAGAGTGCTGTGTGATGGAAAATGGGCTCTTGTAAAGGTCAGAAGTCAAGATTTTGGCTAATTGTCAGCACGTCGGGAAATTTTTACCAGAAAATAGACATAATAGAACTTTATATGCCGTAAATTGTTGTTCTTTGAAGCTCGTTCAAATAAAAGGTTGTCTTAAATGTGAATTAACTCAACTTGTCTCTGTCTTTTTAATTGTGTTTAATACAGGGTTAAGAAAAAGCAATGAACCAAACTTGTTATTTTTTATTTTTACTCGTATTTTCTAAATTAGGATACTGTATTTGATTTGAGTTGCTTACACCTCCAATTTTTTATAACTAAATGCCGAAAATGAGGAAAAATATACAGGGTATCTGAAAGTAAATGAACCATACTTCAAAAATGATATCTTTGAATAAAAATAAACTTATTTAGATCATAATTGATGCCTCTGAAAAATATCGCGTCATCTAATTTTATTTTAATTCGTTGACAACTCTGAAATTTAAAAAAATTTGAAACAGCGAAGTTTTTCGGGAAGAACATGAGTTTATTTTTTTCAAATGTAGAGGCTTGAAACACTAATTAGTTTTTTGATATTTTTGCTACTAGAGATTTTGGGAAAACACGTGTTTCTTATAACCCGGTACATTATTTACTGCATAAAAAGTTATCTAAGGTGCTTCGTTTTATTGAAAAATAGATAATTACATAACACTTTTTTGACAATAATTCGTATCAAATTATCTCTTATTCGAAAGCAAATTTTGACATGCCAGACATGGCCTGTGCAAATTACCACAAATCATAAAAAAAGTTTAAGAAAGATATAGATTTGGCAAAAGGTTGAAGGTTCTCCACAACTTATAATTGTAGTGAACAACTGACATCCACATTTTACTGACGTCTAACAGCAAACAAAGCAACTTTTCATTAAAAAATTGCATTTTCTCAAAATCTCTACCGACAAAAAAATATAGCAAGAAGCAAAAGACTGTTTTAGGTGTTCTTAGCTATCTCTATTTTAGGTAAAAAAATCTATGCTCATTTTCAGCTATTTGAATAAACCACCTATACAAAATGTCATAGATATAGAAGTATCTCAAAAATTATCAGTTAACGTAAGTAAACGAAATAAAAAAAAACACACCCTATATATTGCACATAATTCTGTTTTCTACTTTATCGAAGTAAAATTTGACAATGAACGACCACATCAAGTAATCAATGACACTAAGCATCGATTGAAAATTCATGTTCAGAAGTATCATTGTACTGACTTTTTTCGTTACATCTCCGTCAATTTTTTACTATGTGTTTAAATTATATTGATTTGCAATTTCTTTTTCGCTGCTAATTAGTTGGTTGTCATGAATTTTTTAGTTTTGCTCGGGAATAAATCCAATTTTTATTCTAATATCCCTAAATTTATTATCTTTAATATTTTAATTTGACTATTTCAGTCATATCTTTAATATTTAGGTACCTAATTCTTTATAAATATACACTAGCTATGATTAGTTCTTATGTTAATAATTTATTGATATAAATGCTGCTTACCCATTCGCCCTTCCTGCAGAATCTCCGCCGATGCCGGACCCATTCTAAAAAAAAACCAAAAAAAATAACATAAATAGTTGATCAACAAAACAACCCCCTACGGGGCTTAACAATAAAAAAATAAATCAACATTTATTTAATATAAAAACATGTTACAATCTTAAAAATAACAATGGGTCGTAGAAATTCAAACAACTGGAATGAGACAAAATTATTATCTTAGCACAATGTCTTTTTTTTATATAAAGCAGTTTCCCTATAAGCGTATAAAGTTGAATACTGCTAATGACATCGATTGCGAATAATAGGTCTAAGTACACTTGCTAGGGTCTATACTATCTTATAATTAGAGGGAATATCGCAAAAAGTACAAGGTTGGTGAATTCGGAGTAAAGCCGCTTACACACAGTACAGTATTGTCGTTGTAAACTGTTAGTCTCCTTTTACACGAGGCGGTTCTTTTGCCGCGGCAGCAAATCCTTAGCGTATGAAAGAAATGAATTTTGCAAATTAATGTCCCTACCAGCTTTGAAATACTCGCAATAGAAACCACTCGTTTCGAACATATTAGTTCTTATCAGGTGAGTTTATGGACCGATATTGCTTTCATAGTACCTAAAAATAGTTATATTGAATAGCAGCGACCATTCATAGATGTAGTAGTTTATCATATATTACATCTCACCTATACTTACTCTACGTCTGCAGTTAAGAGAACAAAACTAGCTAGATTATGTAGCCTCACCTATTTGCGACTGACAACTAATCAGTTCGAAATCGGTATATGTCTGGTGGTCTCTAGCTGTTTACTAGATATTGTGAGTGTAATTCAGCGCTAGTCAGTCGTCATTAGTTAAAAATGTATATGATTTAACATATCTTTATGTTAATGCTGACTCTGCCCTCACTCAGGGCGTTTTCACGATAACTTTACACAGTGGTGGCGTTTGGCGAAGAACTGTTCAATGTGCAAGGGCCCTAAGTCGGTTGACTAATGATCGTTAAAAACCGGGCGAACTGGAATGAAACGCTGCAGTCAGATAAGAGGAGATTGCTCCGTAAAATATGGTAGGCAATATGCTAAACGGTTGTCTTTATATTCATCCGCAGGCGCGGGCCCGCTGTTTTGAATTTAGATGCCTAGGAATTTAATATTTTTCGGAAGGTTAATAAATAATTCATCCGAAGTTCATCATGACATCATAAATTATATGTCGCAGAGGTGGAACAACGGCCTGGAGTTCAATAACTCGGACTTATTCCCAGTTGAAGTTTGCGAACATTTGAGGAAGTACCTGGACAAGTTTTAAATTCCTGCATTCATGTTAAGAATTTCATAAATGCATTAAGTTTTAGATAACATGATATCTTTGAACAGCTTTATTCTTATACAGTTCATGTGTCTAGCTAAAAAGTCGCCTTTAATCGATATAGCTCCCTACGGATTAAAAAGTCAATAAAAGCTAGGTTAATGACCGCACAAAACGGTAGGTCAAGATTCACTCTTGAGAAATTTTCGTAGATCAGGAGCGGTCCGAAAAGCGGTTTACATAATGATTTGAAAATATTTTTTTTAATTTTCAATTTTTCTATTAATTTTTCCCCACCTTCCATTCAAATTAATATCATTATGATTAAATCATCCTGTATATGTAAATTTTGCTGGTTTATACAAAGTATTTCAAACGTATAACCTCTTTTGCGTTAAGATCGATACGAGTTAAGCTCCTTTTAACTCTTGAAGTAAAACATTTTTTAAATCATCCATACTTTTGATAATAGACATACATTAAAAGTTTCTGTGTTTACGTGACAGAGTGTTTTCTAAAGAGAAATGATTTTAAATATTGGAAATCTCTATTACGACGTTTGACTATTTTCAAGTATAATGGATTACGAGGATTAAAACGCGGGTAGGCAGACATTTAAAAAAAATATTCGAAAACATTACTAAAGTATTTCTTTTATTCATAGGCAGCTCATTTGTGTTATTTTAGCACGTACAAAATAAAAGATAAAAATGTGATTTTTCGGAAAACTTGATTAGACAAAAGTTGATCATTTTACTTAGTACTTGGTTAAAATTTTGGTACTTTATGTATCTCCTCTTTTAACAAAGCAATTGTTCAAATTTATATTGAAATCCTATGAAAACAGCCAATTTTAATATTATTTTCTAGATACAAAATGTCAATGTAGGTATATCATAGAGTGTGATAAATATATGCTAGAAAAATGGTTTGAAAAAATATAATGCATGGTAATAAAAATAATATTAAAATATAGAGCTTAAAAAGTTGTTTTTCGTATCATTTCATTATGGACTTTTGGACCACTTCTTAGATGTAAGAGGGGGCAAGCTAATTTTTGCTGGAATACTTTCAGTACAACTCATAATAAAAGTGTAGATCCCTAGATCTGGGCGAGGTCCGGAACATTTTCAAATATACAAAAATGTTTGAAAAATTAAAGAATATACCTATTTATATGAGTTTTTTGAAGTCACTCTAATTTTGGCAAAAAAAACTTTAGAATATAATAAAACAACACACCAAATTTCATTAAAGTTGGTTGAATAGTTTTCGCAAAATAATATTTTGAAAAAAATTTTCGAATTTTCAAAATGTTGCACAGCCTCAAATATAGCATCTAGATAGTTGAAAATTTTTGAAAATTGAAAAATTGAAATCGGTTGATTAGAACGACTACAGTAAATTTTTAAAGTTAACACTCTTTTTTTTTATTTTTAAACTATTAGATTACATTTATCAATTTGCAATTTAGTTTTTTACTCAGAAAGACGCTTCTTTTTTTTTTTAAAAAAGTTAAATTCCGTTTATGGGTTCTCGAGATATAAGCGATCAAAGTTTATCGGCATTTACCGTTAATTTATAAACAATTTAGCAATAATCTTTGATCCAGTGGCTTCGTTTTTCCGAGTTCTAAGCTGAAAACAAATTTCATATCCATAAGTTATCGGCAAAATAGATAAATCAGCGGAAAAGCTGTCGCTCGCACGCGCGAAAAGTGACTCAATACACGAAAAGTGGGGGAGGGGGCTTTCGCTCCGAGACTGAATTCGGAGGTTCAAAATGCGAATTATGTGAAAAAATTTTCAAGTATCTAGATGCTTTATTTGAGGCTGTGCAACATTTTGAAAATCCGAAAATTTTTTAAAAAAAATTTTTTTGCGAAAACTATTGAACCGACATTAATGAAATTTGGTGTGTTATTTTATTACACTCTAAAGTTTTTTTTACCAAAATTAGAATGCCCTCGGAGCAATTAAGATATTTAAAAAAAATTATCCAAAAAACCTTGATTATTTGGCTTTTTTCCATCAATTACTGCTATTTTGCAACATCGGTAATAAATTTAAACATTTTTCACTTACAGTATATTGTGGAAAATTCAATTCAATATTCTTCCAAAATGCATAGGTTCCAAGATATAAGTAAATACTTACATGAAATAGAATTTTTTGCAATTTTGAAAATGTTCCGGACCTCGCCCAGATCTACACTTTTATTATGTGAGTTGTACTGAAGGTAATCCATAAAAAAATGCTTGCCCCCTCTCACATCTACCTCAAAACAGATCCGCCCTGGTCTATTTCAAAATTGTCCAACTTCTACAAAATAAGCGAACCGTTTGGACGGCACACCATAACCTATGCATTTTTCGCAATATCCCCTCTTAAATTATACTAAAAACAAGGCTTCTCTAGTGCGAGATTGTCATTATGAAAAGCAGTCTACTGTTCAGTCTGTGATGGAAGTAGGTATACTATTTATCAAAATACAATAATTTACTTAAAATTCGTATTGCGCTATTGTGAAATATTTTCCCGGTTTCGCTGCGAATTTTTTGCGTACGTTTTTACTTTCCGAATACCATCATAATGTCAATCTCTGGAAACGTGTATCCGACTACATTCTAACAGATTTCCAATCTAATATGTTCACAGATTTAAATCCTATGAGATGAAACGGTTGGCGAGATCCAAATTATTGCTAACAAGTGCCAAACGGTGGATAATATTAATAAAAATATTTATTCACATGTAGTAATACTTTGTTATGGGGGCAAACAATAATGAACACTGATTAGCTGTTTTAAAATACTCTAATACACTTTATAATACGATGATATGAAGATGAGATATGGTGATTGAAATGGAAGAATACATTGCATTAATATGCCTTCTGCATATGGAATTGACTTATTTGTTATTGAATGTATATTAAGGAAGTAAAGCTCCTCGTCGGGTATTGGTGTCTTTTCCTAATATTCTACAACAATTTCTGAAGGCAAAGCTTACATTTGCTGGTAATTTGTAACATTTGGTGCAAAACAACTAACAACAACAGAGTTTTTTAGGTTTTCACATGAATTTCATAAAACTTTTGCATCATACCTAACATACTTACTTTATCTTTTTCTACTGGCGGTTCTATGGGCACTTTTCCTTGACTGCTCTTTTCTTCGGCTTTTCGTTCCTTCAAGGTTTTCAGAAGCTTCCACTTGCTTCCTAGTTGACCGCCTTCTTTAGGCTGTTCTTCCTTTTGGGAGGCAGTAGTCGAATCTACTTTTATTTTAGGTATCGTTAGAGCTGCAGGTGTCTCCACCGCTTCCTGTCCGCATTCAATCGATGGACCCATTTCGTTGATTAAATGAAAACGAGCAAACTCATCATTTAACATCATTTCGTTTTCATCGTACTCGTCAGTGCTATGGTGGGGGCTATCCGGCCCTGAAGTTTCCCCAGAAGAACGTTCTTCGTCTTCATCTTTAGGATATTCAACTTCAGGTTCTGGTTGCGGCAGTATCGGCAGCATCGGCAGTATCGGCTCCTCTTTGTTAAATTCTTCGTCGTAGTGATAGTGTTTAATTTTTTCAAAGAGGGATGCGGCGCTATCCAGCTGGAAAGATCCCCTGTTGCTCCCTCTACGCTTGGCGGACTGGATAACATGTAAATTGTTATCTTTCTCGTTTAATACTCCTTCGACGACTTTTGCTTTCATTCTTAGCTCTCTTAGTACGAAAGACATCTTCTCTTTGACTTCTTCAGCGGGCTCGTACATTTCCTCCTCTGGGGGTTCTTCTTCCTCGTGGAGTGTTGCCCCCATGTCTTGTTCTAACTGAGTCTGCCTCTCCATTTCTTCTAATTTGCGCAGCTCATAGCAATACCACTCGTCTTCGCTGTCGATGCTATCTTCCGTGCTTTGTCTTCTAGAAGAAACACGAGAAGTACTCCTCCAAGAGTGGGTGCTTTTGCTGTCGTCATCGTCTCGATGTCCAGGTATCTCCAAACTTTGCTGGTGTTTCGGTAGAAAACGGTTAGCTTGAGATCTCAGGCTTATAGTGGAAGGACTACCTTCTGAAATGGTAGAGTCGTCATTTAAAATCGGTTTGTTATTTTCGGAACTGTTTTGGCTGTCTGTTGATTTCTGTTCTGCTAATAACTTCCCTGACTGTTGAGAACTATTTTCATCTACCAAATTGTCATCATCAAGGATTTCTTCAATCACTACTCCATACTCGTCGTTTAGTTGATCATCAGACATCGAATTTGAATGTCTTTGTCTGTATTTTCCTAGGGCTCTAGAAACTGCAAACTCCATAGAGGCTCCACCTACCACCACCACCATTTTACTGTCGGTGATGATAGTTTCATCGCTTTTTTCTGATGATCCAGAACTCCGTTTTACATCACCGATAGTTGGGAATATATTACTAGACCCGCTCTCTGTACTCTTTCCCGAATGTTCTTCTTCTGCTAATCCGTTTTCTATTTCCTCATCTTGGTTGTCCACTGGAAACGATATGGTTTCGAAGACTGGTTGTAACTGAGGTTCTTCCTCTGGTTTATGTTCCGTCTGACTCGTGGCTTTCTTTGTCGTGCTTATTTTAGGGAATAAGTCTCTTTCGAATTGATTTTCCGAGAAAACGCTACTACTATCTTCACTTCTGTCATCTTCAGATACCACTGATCTGGTTCTATTGAGTGTCCATTCATTCTCTGACTGTTCGGGATCAGACAATGACTGGGTGAACTGTTGGGAATGACTCTTCCTTTTTGCTTTCTGTAGAATCCCCGATACTGTTGACACGATGGCGTTCTTTTTCTTCTTTCTAGCCGTGACGTTGCTTTTAACGTTTGAGGTTCGAACAGTTTCCATGTCGTCTTTCTTTGATCCGCTTGGTAGGGAATAAGACCTGTGTCGTTTCGTTAAATGTAGGTCAGGTAGCCAATGGCTCACCGAGGTCATTGCTGATTTCAACGTGCTACCTCTCTTCACCTTTTTCGTTTTCTCTTCACGGGGATGTTGGGTGTATTCGTTTCCAGAAGAAATTGTTATGTACCCTGATTGAGTCATGATGACGCCGCTTGGGTCGTAGTATTTATTTTGTACGTGCTGCTGTTGAACCACGTACTCTGGTACATTTCGATTCCTCAAATCTAATTCTAAATACGGGATTTCCTGCCTTTGGTTCCATTGTTTATTGTGTTGTTCTATCTGTTGTTGATTTTCGTATATAGGCTGTTGGATATTTTGGTGTTGTGGGTGGTGTTGGTGCCTTCTGTCCATGTAAGGGCTCTGAGTATATCCAGTGTCTGACGTTTCGACAGATCTCATCGAACTAGACGTACTGGTGCTGTCATGAAACTGTCCTTCCGAAGGGCAGTTTAGCCAAACTGAAGGATCATTGTAGTCACCCTGAGGTAAATTTGCTACCGCAGAGTCGTACCTCGAGGAGGTTGGGTAATATGACAGGGCGTCGGTTATATTTCCAGAAGGGAACATCGTGCGGTACATTGCAGTCTTATAGCCTTCGTGATTCGCGATGCTTTCGGGTCCTTTATTGGTCGAGAACGATCTGGATAATGACCTTCTTCGGGGATGGGTTGGGTCAATGGCGGGTCCAGTGTGAGGCATCGATGACAAGGAATTATAAAAATGTTTCTGTTGTGCATTAAAATATTCGTTGTTTTCGTAAGGCTCTACTAAATCTGGGTAGTTAATCGTCTGAGAGATGTAATCTGCGCTGTTGCTGGTATATACAGACGTATAAGTTTCCCTATTGCTGCCAGCCACTGAGTATATGGCTGGTTGATCGTTTCTGTACATACATTCTGGTTTTTCTCTAGTAACGTGGTGTTCTGTTTTCTTACGAGGACTGACGTTTATATCAGACGCTGGGGCGGGAGCAGGGACAAAATTTCCATAGCCGTCTATGTTTTCAAGGCTACAAGGGGATTTGACAGTCGTGAAGGCCGACATGTGATGACCTCCTGGGAGGAAATTGGATGAAATCTGAGAAGGGTGATTAATTTTGGAATCAACGGAGGATTCAGTAAACGGCTTAGAATTAACAGAAGCGGGACTTGGTTGAATTAGAGGAGGGCTAGGAGTTAGAGGTCGATTATTATAAGGGTGTCTTGCTTCAGCATAGTAATTTAAGGCAGCTTTGGAATTTCCGTTCTTTGGAGACCCAGGGGACTTCTCCAGACTAGACCACCCACTCATAGATGAAAGACCCGAATCAGATTTAGCAGCCACGATGTTGGAGGAATGGGACTTGCTCCGTTTGGGGGATGTTTTGGGTGATTTCGGTGAGTGGGGTTTTGGACTCAACCGTCCATGTTCTTGACTAATTGACGAAGATTGCACTGCATCAGCAGTTCCCAGGAAGACATTGTTAGAAGCTGAACTAGCGACTAAAGTGTTGTTAGGTAATAGAAACTGTTCGCAAACATCTCTGGGCGCTGGTGGTGGCGGACTAACTGAAGGGCAAATGTCTTGGGATCCATCCGTGCCAATGTATCCATCTTGTCTAGTCCGAATGCTGCATATTGAAAGAGTTGGAGAGGGAGCCTTCTCAGACCTAATACTAAATATGTTGGGAGTAGAACATGGAACAGTCTCGTAGGAGGCAGCTATCAGCGAATTCAAATCGGAATTACCACAGAAAAACGGATTTTTGGGATTTTGAGCAGCGATGGCGGCCGCCGCAGCGGCCTCTGCTGATTCTACGTGTTGCACTGCTGCGCTATAAGCCAGCCTCCCTGTCACTGTTGTGTATGGAGCATTGCATGAAGTAACTTCGGTTTGTCTCCTTCTTGGAGAAGTCGGGGTTCGGATTCCTCCGGCTAGTGCTTCGGCCACTTCGTTATCGGTGTCAGTCACTGAAAGACGTGAATTGGGCCTTGTTGAATATGCCACATTTGATAATGAGCTAGGCAGGTCAGATTTAGCTAGAAGCAACAGTTCATCTTTGTCTCGCACACCGCTGGAAAAACTCCATTCTTCCGGATACATCTGTTGAAGTTTTTCATCGATGTTTGTGGATTCCGCTATCGCTTTCTCATCTATAGGTTCTTCTTGAATACCGCTCACGGAAATAGGTGATTCTAACAATTTCCTCTGCAAGTGTTTGATGTTCACCGAGTCCTGGTGCAACTTGTTGCTTAACCGATCTAATTCGTTCAATTTTTCTATCGCCACGTGGTCTATGGAGTCAATTCGGGATAATTGAGCTATATCTTGTTCACTAATACAAGGGGAGTTGCCTCTATAGTCTTTGTAGTCCAACGCACTGTAAATTTCCTGAGATTCATTTTGTCGCAACGTCTGATCCATGTCTTTCATGTCGTTCTTTTTCTCGCCGTTTTCATCAATTTCCTCGCGCTCTTCCCATATCATCCCTAACTGGCTACCCTGACAAGAAGGGTCGCAACCCACAAGGTCCTCCCTGTAAGCTTGATTTAAGCTCCTGTAGAAGGCTTCGTCAGGTACGTGCATTTCATCCATAACTGCTTCCAGCTCTAGCTCCTGTATTTCCTTGGACTGATCCCGCGGCATGGTGACGTCCAAACCTTCCTCAAGGCCGTCTTCTACGGTACCGTTGCCCAGGATTTCCCTGATGACCTCTAGCTCACCTAAACGTCCCTCCAGCATGGCTGCCGTTGCTGGTCCCATGGTGCGCCCCCCTGTACCTCCACCGGTGGTGTAAAAATCGAGTAATTGAGAGATGACGCTCTGTTGATCGTACAGTAAACCTTCCAGTTTCTCGAGGCGTTCCCACATCTTGATGTATTCCTGAGAGAGAAGGTCCAGGGCCCTCCAGGCGTACTTCAGCTCGGTCTCTAGGATATTAAGGCGCGTCCCTAGCCTTTCCATGTATTCGTTGATGACGTAGTCCACGTTGGCGTCGTAGTTTTGCTGTGCAATCGCGGGTGCCATGGTGTCGGAGTCGCGGTCCATGCTGTGTCGCGCGTTCTCACTCATCTTTACCGATCAACACTACATTTTAATTCTTCTATTTGATAACGATTCGTAAATACCTCTTCATGATATGTTTCGAAGACACTCACTTTAACAATCAAACCATCATCGTAACAGAAGATATGTTAAATTAAAAAATTCGTTGTTCCGTCGAAACTAAGTGTCTGTTCGTGTCTCTGGAGTCTGACTGCGCCATCTTTCGCAAAGTTATTACGTACTATCGCACGAATGAGGCCGGTGGGACGTTGTCGTGGGGAAGAGCGATCTCTCTCTGCCGTCACCTAGCATGGTCACGTTACACCGCATTTTTACCGTTTCACTAAGCTAAGTTCACATAAATGTTTAGTTTATGGCGCAGGCACACTTTAGCGTTATCTTGACTGGATTGTGGCTCATTCTCGCAGAATCCACCTGGAAATAAATGGAATCATTGTAATTCGCTTTGGGGGATCGTCGTGTGCCACGAGTACGACAAATTTCGCTGCAATATCTTTATATTTCGCTGTATGGGTGCGTTTTTTAACTTTCGTTAATTTAAATGGAATTTGTAATGCAATTAGTATAGTCATTTTTTTTTAGTTTGTAACATTTCAAACTATTAATTAAACAGTTAATAGCTTGAATCTTATGTAACTTTTCAAATTACTTACAATATTCTTTTCAGTAAATGTACAATTTAAAAGTTTCGAAACAAAACTAGTTGTTTAGTTCGTCTATTCCTTACAGTGTCATATTTTTGATTATGCAAAAATAATTTTCAAAAACAACCCCTGACATGGTTGTGGCACAAAGATTTGATGAATTAATAGTTTTATTATTTTCAGCAAACGGTATTAACCAGTTAAAAAAAAAGAAAAACTAAAATATTCCATACAGTTTCATACATTGTGTATACTTAGAAAAAATATAAAAATGTTTCAAAAGGGATTAATTTTTGATTCTCAAGCTTTGAAACATTTCATGTTTTACAAAATTGTTGAAAGAAATATCCTGTATTCTTGCCGTCACATTATCACTATCGACAAAAACTAATCACGTAAAAAACAGCTACTATACAGTTTTCTTATTTGGGATTGTTTCATCGGGTAGCTTCCCTTGTTGTATGTAATTATAAATATTAACAGAGAAAAAAATATATGTACGAGTATAAACATCAAACCAATAGCAAAAACACACGCGCCTAATTTTAAATTATTTCACTTTAAAAAAATTGAAATTATTTTTTGTATAACACCCTGTATCTTTTTAACGAAGCGTCCTAGATAAAAACTTTATAGGAAAAACTCCCCTTAAAATTCACCAAAGAATACAAGGTTTCATTTTTGGTCATAATTTGTGAATCACCCTATATAAAGACAAATAAATAAAAAAAAGAAAAAGTTATTGAAGTTTCAAATTACTAAGATTATATAAAAAGTAGATTTTTTTACAATATTGCAGCTACACAAATCTTGAAACAATATGTTTTATTCAATTTTTCATCAAAATCTGTTGATTTTATCGAACTAAGGCAAGTCGGTTTGCTATGGTTATTATTTCATATTAATAAATCTATTATATTTTGAGTAATAGATAAGAATAGGTTTAAAAAATCTTGTGTTACTACGACACTCTACGGAGTCGCATAATTTATTTGTTTTCATCAGTTCAGGAAACGAATCGCATGACAATCAAGTGCCAAAGAAAATGTAGGATCAAAAATTCAAGTAACCGTAATGGAAAACGAATGAATTTATTTTTCTTTCCTTAAGCTTTAATAATAAAGTAATAATTGACCGTTGTTGTAGAATGATTTTGTACATAGAATTATTGAGAGTTCATATGATTCTATACGAATAGATTTCCGAACGAATTAATTCGCGTCCAGTGTAAAGTATATTCACAGATTCAAGAGGACGACTACCTGTGTCCACTTGACACCAGGTCATAAAACAAGTGAATGTTCAACCATTTCAACATGTGAAACACAATTTTTTAGCTGCTCACAGAACTTTGTTCACTTATCTCTCCTAATGACAATTTTAACAGATGTATTTTACGTAATTGAATATACATCAATGCGGCGGATGCCATAGCAGTGTGTCTCCCTTATTTTTAGCGAAATTGTAGCGCAGGTATTCTTTTTGTTCAAGATTTGGTGTAATTTACTTCTGACATATTCCTACTTTCTTATTTCCGCATCTTTTGAACAAGATGGTACATTAACTATCATGAATATTATTCGAGGGATATTGGGAATTAATTTGTTTACGAACCAATCCCCAAATAACGCCGCTGTGATATCTCCATAGTAATCCCAACAGCAGTCCTTTGTATTTTTAACTGCCAGTGAAAGGGACTATTCCAAGCACAGGACAACACTTGTAAATAATTTTTTGCCGTATTGACAACCAAATCTTAAAGTGAAGCGAGATCGACATAGGAACGAACCCTGAACGACGAAAAGTTCCCGCGTTAAGTAAACAAAGCAATCTTATATTTGATAAGGGTACAACCAGACTGTCTGGAGAAGGTAAAAGCTTGAAGCATCTCGAGCGGAACCTTAGAATTTCTCAAATACGTTGATATTTCGAATTAAATGGGACGTTGTACTCCAACAAACTAATTTGATTAGCCGGATCGAAATTGAAAGCTTTAACGGAATCCCGAGGAGTCCATTGAGGGTGGCGCGTCCTTCCAGTCGGGCAGGCCGTAATTACATTTCGCGGCAAATATTCTTCAGCCCGTTGTAATCGTTACGAAATAAACCTGTACGTCTGCATCCCGTTGTTGTGTCTATATTTACATTCCATTAACAGACCATAAACTACCCCTCTTTCATTGAATCGTTCGGGCTAAAAATAAATTCGAAACTGCAATGAAGTTAGTAAATTGGAATGGTTTAGGAAATAACCTACGTTTGGTGAAATCTTAATACTAATCCTGAGAGTTGTTGGAAATACAGGGTGTTAATGATATTGTCATTGGATACTATAGTAGATTGGTGATCTAGGTCTCAAGTCGTGTGCTCCCAACAACGAATAAGGGAAAAACTGTCTCCAGTTTTTCAGATTTTCGGATTAAACAAGGACGGCTTCAAAGTGACGAAAGGCGACGAATACGTTTGGTTTCGGTTTGTATATTCGCTGGCCAGAGATTTCAACTCTGGTTATTGAACTGCAAGATGTCAAGGTCGACGTTCGATCACGCGGTATGGTGACTCCGCTAATTATGTAAACGGCTAAGTTTAATTAATCTGTCAAAAATCTTAGGATATACTTAGACAGAGATATTTCAAAATTTCAACATCCCGTATCTCATAAACTAAGCGTTTCCGGAAACTGGGTTTATATGAACGTTTCTATCGATTGGTGATATAGAATCAACTATTAAACTATTACAGAGTATATCATTAACAATAATTGATAAACAACGTAGCATAACAACCAGTAGATATAACAAAACCTAACACGTTTCATTGAGTATTAGTAACAAATATCAAGTTGTGAGAATATGTTTTTATTAAATTCCAGTGAACACAAATATGATTGTAATGTGATTATGGATAAAACGTTGTATTGCAGTCGGATTTTAATTGCCTGTTATCCACTTAAGAATATTGAACGCTCGAACTACGTTCTTGCGTGGATAAATTGCTACTTAAAACACTTATACAACTACTAAATTAGGCAAAACGCTTTACAAGCTGGTCTGAAATTTATTTTGTTCAAGGTTAATGCTGACGTATAAATTTCCCTAGACAGAGATCAGATTTGTCTATAAAACTTTTCAGTAATCCCGAGAAGTTGTTCAAGTGACTTTAATCTCCCATAAAATTTACGTTAAATTTAATAGACAACTTTCTAAAAACATTAAGTCGGATCTGAGAGCTTTAAAAGAAAATTTGTTCCTCGATCTATGTCAGCGTGTACTTTGTTTTATGAGTCCCTCATGGAACGTACTATTTTATAATCAAAATGAAACATAGAGTTTTATCTCACTACTACGCTGTTTGCTGGACAAAACAAGATTTCAGTGAAAAATGGTCGACTTGTAAAGGTTATAATAAATCTTCACATATTTTCTGAGGTTCTAATAGGGGTTTCTATTTATTTAAGATAGTGTTTTTGTCTTTTGTATTAATGGCACCCACATTAATACAAATAATAATCCTATAACTGATATTTGAAAAGAAAGAGCAATAAGAACTACTGAAACATTTTTTGAACGTTATTAAAGAATCATTTTTATTAGCCTTCGACACGAGGATGTAATTTTAATCAGCGGGTTTCCGTTGCAACAATGTTTATTCAGTCGCACCCACGGAGAAGTTTAGAAGCTGCTTGCGCTTAAAGAACAGATAATTACAATTGCGACAATACGAGTCCCGTTAACAAAAGGCTTACGAGCAGCGACATATAAAAAGTTACGCTTGTTAAAAATTCCGCTTTGTTGGTCGCCGATCTGGAGAAGTGTCAATTTATTAATAGAGGGTGACTCAGGCGCGGCGGAATAAATAAACAACTCTGAAATTACTTCGTGCATATAGGAAACAATTCAATATTTTATTATTTTTATTTTTTGGCGCTGTTCTATGAAACGATAATTACAATTAAAGTAATTCAAAAAGTCTGTCGTTGTCAATATTGGTGATTCGTTTACAGTGAGCAATGACAAACCGTTCCGTCTGCAACCGTTGAATGCAAGTTCTTGTCCACATTGCTAAAAAATTTAAGGAAATGTCTGATAATTATTTCTTCTTACAAAGTAAATGTATTTGATTTACATTATCTGCATTTTCGCAAAGAATACCGAACAAAAAACCTGTAGCAAAGGTTTGTAATGGCGTTTGCGATTTGTCCACCATTTGCTCCGTGCTTTGTCTTTAGCGTTGACTCTAACTTTACCACATTCTCTAAAATTTCAAAATAACGTGTAGTATTCCTCACACTCAATTTGCACTGTTTCTGGCTGAATGTTAAAGCCGAAGTAAACTGTAAAAGGCAACATATATAGTGGAAAAGTTAGAAAGTACAATTTTATAAAGTCATGTATCACTGAGGAAATTTAAAAAAAATAAGAGCTTGATAGATAGATTGATGTGGAGGTACACTTATAAATAAAATTCATGCAATAAACTAAGGCTATAGTTAAAGTTTATCATACCTTTAGTCTATATTTATAAGTGGAATCAAAATTAAAGTTCTTTGTATAACTTCATATAGCGATTTTGAAAATGTCAAAACAATGATTCAAAATTGTGTGAAAGTTGTGTAAAAAGTATTTATAAGATGTAAAATGATTTGTATTGTGTTAAAAAGAGCTTCTAGTCATATAAAACTGTATTCGAATCCCAATTCGTTCCAAGTAGTGTATAAACACTAGTGTATAGTTGTCAAAAAACGGTGGATCTGAAAACATTTCAGTTATAAGTTAATTCAAACGAAAAGACTGTTTAGAATAGTGAAAATAAGGAAATATCAATGTCGTGGAATAGTATTACAAACATAGAATTAAGCTAAATAGCACAGTTTGGTTAAATTTTGCAAAAATTTGAAAATTTTGTAGATTGTTTGAAAATGTACGTAGAAGAAAGATATAGGAATTGAAATTTACAGAAAATTATGTAGAATCTGAATATGTAATTGTCACGCTGCAAAAAACATACATAAAGGCATAATTTCCAGTTAAAAATTTCATAAAACGTGAATATAACGTATCCATACCAACATATTCTTTTGTCTTCAGTTTATAAAAACTAGAACAGGGCTCTTACTAGTCAGTCTTTCATAATTTTCCAAGCTATAAACATCGTTTAGTTGCGCCAAAAATCAAAGTCAAAACCAAGTCAAAATTAAGTAAATCAATGGTGAACTTAGTTACCAGTTTTGAAACGTGAAACGACATTCAGAAGTAATCTGCCATCTGTCAAAAGTGTAATTTTCCATCAGTTAAAATTTTTCTCAACTAACCAAATTACCTACTGAAAACTTATATAATGGGAACAAATGGTATTTTTCATGAGAAATGTTATTATTGAAGTGCAGTGAGAAAATACAACGGCGGGTGAAGTGCAAACCCTATTTACCATTTGAAAATCAAGCACAAGGAACCAGTTTAACGATCGATTTGAACGGATGGAAGAAAGACGAAGTATCTAAGAAAAGGCGTATATTATTTAATGCGAAGCTCTATATTTAATTATAATAAATTTAATACAGTATGAAAAGTACAGTAACATTAAAATGTTATTTGAAAGTGAAGAACAGTCTTCGCGTACTTCTTAAATTAGATACCAATCTTCAAAGTTAAATTGAGTAATATGAATATAATACCGGTAGGTATATACCCAACTTGGCTTAAGTAAATAGATTACTTCATAAAACTCATAAAGCTTTGTTCTTAGAAAACTTCCCAGTCGACTTGAAACTGTTTAATTAGTTTTACAAAGCCCATTTGTCTACTTTTATGTAAGAACTAAGGGGTATTAAGACGCAGATTACAGACTTTATTAATAATGCAACTGATATTCAATTCCTTTTTATTTGAGACACGTGGGAGGCTTTGGAAACAAATATTGTTTTCGTTTAGAAATTGCAGCAATGTAATTAAATGAGTAAAGTTTGTACACAAAGCAAACCAGAAATAAACATTTTAAATGTTTTACTGAAAAGTATATGATTCAAATGATTGAGATCCTTGAGATCTGTTTTCGTTCTCAAGACTAAAAACAGCCACAGAAAATAATTTTGGTCATCAAGAAAATGGTAAGATTTGAATTTTTGGAATTTTCGAAAAAGGTAACTAGAATTTGACATGACATTTTAGTTGGTCATGCAAATCACTATAACTTTCTTAAGTGAACTAACTTTTCGCTTCTACTCATAACAATACATTCCCATCTAGTTTATAACACGTTTTTTGATTACGACATCGGTAAATACAAAAGAACACCATCAACATTATCGAAAAGTTAAAAAATCCATCATAAAAGAGGCAGCTTTATGACATGATAAAAGGGATCACATTAACTTCCCCTAAAACTTGATTCCTGTTTTTCGGTAGGCTTAAGACTTCATCATATTTTATTATCATTGCCAGTAATGGACAACGTTACAGTGAAGTGTCTGATGGATAACAGAACAACACTTATTGCTGCTATAAAATATTTTATGATTTATGCTATTGTGGAAATCATAACTGTATCTTGAGGTTCATATAAAACTTATTTAAAATTGTAAAGCATTTTGCATTGTTTGTTTTGATTTTGATTGTTAATTTGCTAGAAAATTTTATAATTTACTGAAAGATTCTGAAAAAATCTTATCTCTACAAATTAATTTTCTTTTAACTTTACAAACCTTTGTAATAGTATAACTGTCGAATATTGTAGTTCTTTTCATTCAGAGAATAAATTTATAACGATTATATAATATAGTCATTGCTTTTGGCTTATCTATTTTATTGTCTCTTCTTTTGTTTGTTACAGCAAAGATTCCTGCAAAGCCACAATTGCCGCCAAAAACCATTAGCTGTACCAGGCAATGCTGACAGCGCGAAATTATCCCTGATGGAGCAGAAGGCGTGAAAATCTTACTCGGAATTTTACTAATTTCGAACTATAACACGACCTTAGGGTCAGTACTAATCAAAATAAGTTTCAGTTCAACAATTTATTGGAAACGGCCGCAATGCGAAGAGGGACGTTTTTGCAATGAATTAATTTTCCAATTCTGACATGGATCGCGCTATAGGATCTCCTACGGAGCCAGCGTAGAGTGTCCACCACGCAGTTCAATAACCAGTGTTGCACCCTGGCCAGTACTAGTATTCTTCGAATTAATTCATATCTTCGTCTTATATGTATGGCGTTGTAGATTAATATGAAAATTTTAGTAAATCGCATACATTTTTGAATAAATTAATAATTTTTTAAATGCTCTCGAAGCTAGGCACTGTCCACCCTGCTGTGAAGATGCTAAGGGATACAGGCTCATAAAGCTTCCATACACCAAGACTTCTAAGGGTTCCACTCATAAACTCAAGCTCCAAAAGCTTCCTTACAGGCATTCTAAGGTGGTCACACAAGAATGGTACAGCATACGGGAAATTAATAAACAAGAGGATGATTTAAACTGTCAAACCAATATTTTCGCTACACACAGGGATAAAATCAGTGTCAATCTGAAAACAAACCCATTTCCACTCAAGTGGTCCAATTTCAAAGCCTTTGCTCTCACTCCCAACGCTCACTGGTTCTTCACGTATACGCCTTGGAATTATGAAACATGTCACTTGCACAAACAAATTTTCCACCTGCATATTTTCCAGACGTCACTTGAATTGGTAATGAAAACGTGAAACGACACGCCGCGACTGTCACAAAGTCGGTGACAAATAACACCCGCGAGGCGGGAATTGGGGTCAAACGGGATCCCGTCCCTTCGCAGATCGATACGGTGGCGTTTTCAAAAACGGCTCTCAATTAGCTCATTGTGTGTGCGCTAGAGTAAATCAATTGCCCTTTCTATACAAACAGAAGCGGTGGTTTTATTTTCGTATCGCATTCTTGAGAACCCTTCATACGAAGGCATCGATTTTGCGGCACTAGACGAGCGGTTCCCAAACTTTAATCCTTCGCCAGAAGCCAGAAATGTTTCCAAGTTTCTAAAACGGGTGATTTACTTCTTCAAGTAGGTACTAGTTCGTTAGGCAAGGATTCTTTGGGTCTACATAGTGGGATTTTCCTTAAGCCGTTTTAAATTCAAGCTTTTTTTCATAATACGAGGTTAGATCAAAAAGTAACGGGAATTGTTATTTACAGGTACATCAATGACAGCGCTACCAATACACAAATAAGTTCTGTATAATACAAATTTTTGAAAACAAGCTTTTAGTGACGTCATTTTATTTTTGTATTCTTCTCAGCAAACCCTTTCATTTGATACCAATATCATGGGGGTGCATAAAAAATAACTGGTCCGCCATCTTTGGGAGTCCGCCATATTGGATTTAGAATGACGTCACTAGCTAACCATGCATTGTCTTCCAAACTAAAAGTATATGCAAAATTTCAGCTCCACCGGTTGGGGATAACTGCTTTAAAATTCAGTTGCAAGATTTGACCCATACTAAGAAGGCAAGTTAAATAAAAGCTTGTAGCAAAAAGAATCAACTCGATAGACAAGATACAACACGCGCAATTTGAAAATTTCCTTTATAAAAGATACCTACAAAAATCTTAAGTGGGCTTACTAACACCTGTTCACGTAAGATCTTATTACACGCGAGAAAAGAAGTCTTTTGATGTATCTGTAGATGTATTTTTCCAAAACATTATACGAAAAGTGAAACGTTGAAATAAGATCAAGGCTAAAAGAAATGTGTAGGTAAAGGCAAGTAATATAAATTGACACAAATTGAGACCATGTTGAGATAATGTTTGTGTCTTTTACAATAGAAACCGCGTATAATAAAAATGCATTTAAAAATTACTGAATTTTGCTTTTTGGTAAGTACCTAAATTATTTTTAATACGTATGATTATTTGGACGACGTGAATCTTTGGGTACTTTAATTACATATTGATTAAAAGTTTAAGAGATTCATAATTACTAAAATTCGAGCTGAAATTTGAGCACAACACTATCTTCGTACTACAAAATCGATTTTATTTTATTCATTTAAAAATTAGAACAATTGTCTTGAAATTCTGCCGCGTGGACACGTGGTGTGCATCAGCAGGTTAAGGGCTGTTGCCACGTTGTGATGAAACTCCCCAACTCGCTGTATTTTGAAAATTGTTAATCTTACGCCCTTGTAATATCCAACTCATTTGTTCATTTATGATTACTCTATATCATGCTGAAGTAATGGCAGTCAAACTGCTTACACCCTGTAATATACATCTAATATACTGAGGAATAATCAGAGAAGATTTTTGTAAAACTTTTCGTGTACTAAAATGATTTTGAAGTGAATTAACAATGTCACGAATCCAGAATGCATCAACAAGTTCAGAAATCCAATCTACCGCTTACGTTCGAGAAATTATCCCGTGCAAGCAATGCCATGACGGCGATATGGCGTTGCTGCAGTTTACAGACAGCACTTCCTCAATGATTAATTAGCACTCTGTATCTATCACATTTAATGCAAATGGAATCGTAATGTGAAGCGAACTAATCGCTTTCATATTAAACTGTAATGTTCCTTCTGCGAGTACTAGATTGCTTCAAAGAGGCAGGTACACCTAGAAATGTGTTTATTTAATTAAGAATGCCATTCGCGTGTAAGAGAATACATAAAAGAGACAGACAGAGAAAACTATACGTTAAGATGTGAGTAGGTCCGAAAATAAATCGTACATTCCAGGTCCGTACTTTCGTTCGTAGGTTCGTTTTACCCAATGAAATATTTACCATAATCTCGAATATAATAACAATGTATAGAGAGAAAATGATGCATTTTTATATAAGTTTAAAACACTGGGGCAGAAAACTAAAGGTAGGTAATGTCATCAGCGCAACTTCACTTTATGGAGATGTATGAAATGTCCTTTGAGAAGTAATTTATTTAGTAACTAAATATAACCAAAACTATCTAATCTGCTATAGAAGAAGTGCTTTTAATTAAATATTGACGGAACTGTGCTGTAATGAAGATGAAGTTAAGAACAAAATTTGCGAAATTTATTGTCTTATTGTGAAAATTTAACATCCACATCTAAGTACGCTTAATGTTCATTTATTATTTGTAATAACTTCCATGCTCAACCAATGAATAACCATAGTTTTAACAAGATTTAACATTTCTAGAAATGTAATTAACATGGATATTCTGCCCTATGCGAATGAATATTATTTTCGGAATTACTTTAATTTTTGTTTAAAATAATAAAAACAATCGGAAACATGTATAATTTTGCACATATCTACATAATTCTATATACCTTAGATTTTCGCAACGAATTGTTTTCTCCGTGTTTTCAACTTCACAGAAGCGGAACCCTGCGAAGTTTCCATGATTATTCCAGTAGTGCAGGCTGCACAGGTGCTATTTCCGGTAGCGATACAGATCAATAACGATACTGTGAATAATAAACACATTAAATGTGATTCCAATTCTGTCTGGGTGCATTTGGAAAGGTCAGATTATATTTGTACTCTATTTTCGGCATAATATGAGTGCATTCTGAATTCGAAAAGAAATATAATCTTTAAATTAATGCAATATGTAAATGATACTGCAGAAGCCTGCTGTCAAGAAGTTGAGGGCAAAATGAGTTTGTCGATTTTACAATTTTTTGATAAAATACATCGAAGAGAGTTTGTTCATTGCATCAACATCTGCTGGAAAACTTGTATCCATCTGGATCTTAGCAGATTCAAATTTTGAAAATTTATATTTATCTAATTTAAAGCCTAGGGTCTTAAATAAATTGAGGGAAATCCTAAATATGTCTAACTGAAAGCTGAACAATACTTATAGTATAAAACTTCAAATTGCATTTTATTACTGATCAGATATGTTTTTACAAGAATTCATGTTTTACTGGTTCATTTGGTTATAACATTATCAATAATTGTGGTCTTTATTAGTTTTATAAATAAATAATAATTGTAGAAAGAAATATTGCGTGAAATTTAAATAACGGTGAGACATTAGCAATTAAAAGGTAGACCTTATTTAGTTGCCAACCTTAGACTACTTACAAATCTGGGACCAGAAATCTTATTTATCTCATCAATGCTTGGAGAAAACCTTCGTTTGAGGCGAAACAAAGAGATGGAGGTCACGTAGTAAATGGATACCGTCGCTGCAAGCCGGCGGAAAATAGAACCCTATATAGGTAGGTATATCTCGCTTTTCAAGTATGGAAATACATTTGATAAATCGGATAGGAATGCGCGGATATACCTACCTTTTGTATATTTTCATGAGAAATGTGATGGATTTAGACACGGCAAGTAAAGCATAATATTTTGAAGGTACTGATATTTTTAAAATAGAGATAAATGTTATACAGGGAGTTAGTGGGGGTCAGATTTTTAGGGATGATAGTACGCGTTTCCCTGAATCAAGATTAGATAAAAATCCTGAACAGTTGAAATTTAAGCAGAATCCAATCCGGTTAAGAAAGCTTCCGAAGAGCAACGGAGGAAACGTTTATCCATTAACACCGACAATCTTTAGAATAAGATTAATTGAACTTATTATTGAATTCAATATTCCAGTAAAATAATTCCGTAGCCATTAACGTTCCTTGTAAGCCGGCACCTTAAAGCCTGGGGAGCATTATCAGTTAACGACGCATGCTATTACCATTTGCATTTCTGATCGCATAAAACGTTTATCTCGGCGAAAAACCAATTTCCCTGCAGGACGGACGAAGTAGGTCAACGATGAAGATATTAGAAGCAATTACAAACGCAGAACAGCACCCCGCGCAGTGCTGAAAAGTTAAATTACAGCGTCGCGACGGTGCAGAATGTTATATGAAGGTTAGTTTACTAATTATCTGCTGGTGTAATTGCATAAGAAAATATACCGGTCATCAGCGACAAGGTATTATTTGCAGCGATAGTAATAGAATATCTGGCAAAATAAATTAGTCCAACCTGTACAAACTTCCATATTTTATTAAAACGTGTCGATCTATATAAATACTAACTGAATCACAAACCAACGTTTATTCGAACAATTGGAACCGTAACAATAAGGGGTCCGAACAATGATATCGATGTCATCCGCAATCAAAACATGAATTTAATTGTTATATATACGCCGCAGTTATATCTATTATGGCTGTGGTACAGCTGCTACCTAATGGTAATTAGTGCATTCATAAGCCGATTGTAAGGTGTGATTAACAGCACCTGCAACAGTTAACAGTTACCCCGGTTATTGTTTGAAATGCATACTGTACTTTATCTTCATTGAGATGTAATCAACTTCGCAATTGTATCTCAAGAATGATGCTGTACATTAATTTAGATATTTCCTTTTCGTTTTATTAAAACCACGATTTGCCTACTGCAGCATTATCTCTATTTAATTTTTGGTTAAAAAACGATGTTATCGGCGATTAACCTTTGCTTACTAATTTTGAATGGCTAATTTCATTTACATTGTAACAAAAGTCGCCACAAATATGAAATTTAGCAATATTTTTTAACAAGTTCACTTAGACTGTTGGGGCCATGTGTTGAGCTTCTGGTATGAAGAGAAAAATCGATATTTCAAATAACGCGCGAAATCACAGTTGTGAGAAAATTAATAATAGATCAAATAGCTGGTTTTTAGGCGGATTTTCCAAGCTATAGAAATAGATTGTATTGCTACACGGAGTCACTAGAGGAAGGCTAGGGTTACTTGTAAGTTCAGTTACACACAGAATTATTTATATAAATGTAGTCCATTAGATAACTATTAACATGGCATAGTTATGCCAAAGCGTCCCGATATTCAGGTTTCCCGCCAGTAAGATAAGAACAGAGACGTCTGGACCCAAGGAATGGGCGTGTCGAAGCGAGGTGTCGAATTCGGGAGAGATCTCCGAAGAAAGGGCAGTTTGGGTTCCACATTGAGCAGTCTACTTAGTTTTAGAGTCTCGGGTTAATTTAATAATGGATAAAGTCATTCAAAATTTTGCTATGGATCTCGCATTCCCTGAATCTCAGTACGCTGTCGCGTTTAAATGAATCAATAATGTCTGTTCGAGTTTGTTGTATTACCGTTGTTTTGTTTCTAATGATAATTACAAGCTCCCTTTCGAGGATTAAATAGTAAACTCTTTTGAAAACCCGACTCGTTATAATACTGGTCATAACGGTAGATAGATAATAATTAAAGAATTAACCCCTCAGGTTACAATAGCATTGTAAAGTTACACACGGACATATAGTTCCCAATACAACGCTCTTGCGTTTTAGTGATACATGCAAGTGCCAAATTTTGCGGGGTGTCTTCTTTATAACGAGTCCGACAAACTTTTTCTTTTCGAAAATTTCGCACTCGCAAAGTTTAAGACTAATATTTTATCACTGGTCAGATGTGATTTTTATCACACATCATTTTTAACGTGTTTTCATACGAATAGGAGTTTTCCTACAAAAATTATTACCCCATATCCCGGCTTACAAGCTGAAATTTAAAGCCGCTGACAATTCAAACATCGCCGGAGAATGTGGCGAAATGTTAGGGAGCCATTGTGCTCTGTTACAATAGCCTGGAAACAGAAATGTAATTGGGAATGGAGCTAGTCTAGAATAACAGGCGGCAAAGTAGCAAAGTCCTCGTAAGTTTGTTTGTGGAAAAGGGAATCGCCTTTAAACAAAATAAGCCGCTTTTCCTTGTATGAAAAACCTCGGGAGGAATTTAATTAATCTCTATGCAGCCGGATAGCGCGGGGGTGTTTTTTCGCTAGTTATTATTTCGATAGCAGATCCAAGTTTTAATCGGCTTGTCGTGTGATATCCAACGAAAAGGGGAGGCGCAGTTTGAGGTTGCTTGTTATTTGTTAAAAAAAATTACATCAAGAAGGAAAAATGCATATAGGTGTTTATGTGACAACCTTTTACCTAGGGTGCTTGGTGTGATGACGAGGTGTGTTTTTTTTGTTGGAGCTATTTTGCTAGGTCTATTCTATTTGATAAGTATCTAACAGAACGACAAAATAATCACATAGGCGTACGCATTATTTATTAAAAAGCAATTAAATTGTCTAAAATACACCACCATAAACACCAACGGATAAGAATTAATTACGCAACATTCGCATGATAAAAAATACAACATAAGTAGCAGCTCACGCATGTCTCGCTTGATCAGTTTGGCACGCCACTGAATTCCGGCCCTCTCTGACAGCGGTAGCTATAACATGTATCATGCTATTTACGTTTCAAAAAACTCGTTCGTTATCAAAGCTTTTGTTATCAAATTGACTTAGGAATGTGACAGGCTTTTTTTTTCATTTGGAAATTCCAAAAGTACTGTCGTTTCAAATTCGCAGGAGGAAGATTTATATTTTCTCTTCGATACATTTTCCTTATTTTTTATGCCATTGCTATAAACATGTGCAACTGAAGACGAAATAAAAATTTTCACAAATTTAAGTTGCACACAGCATATTAGAAAGGTCGGTGGAAAAATGTAATCAACGGAATATTTTAGTTTCGTTTTTTTTTTTTCGATAATTTTGATGTCGAAGATGGGTATCGTTAATCAAATTAAAAACTATGATTAAAATTCGTGTTTTAAACTATAATTACCATAAACATACTCAACGTGTTTTTCAACGGTAGTACATTGGACATTTAGGTAAAAAATAATGAAAGTTTGGATGAAAGCAAGAGGGACACGGTTAAAACAATTAATTTTCGGAATATACAGGGTGATTTCACTTTAAATACAGGAACTGCAGGATTAGTGGTCAAAAAATAAGTGGATTTACAGTAACAGAACCTGAATTTAAATTTTTTTTTGACAAAAGACTGCCAGTGGCGTATTTTTTTGGTAGAAAAACGGAGCGACACCTTTAGTAACACGTCTAATTACGTGAATACGCTGTAATAAATTCCATTCAAATCGTTCAGCCTAATATGACCGAAAATATATATTTTTTTGTTCTTGAACACCGAGTCCCGCAGGAAAAAAGTTTATAGAGCAAACTCTACTTATTTTTTGGTAATGAATCTAATCCTGTAGTTTCTGTATTTAAAATGAAATCACCCTGTATAGACACAATTTATAATTTTTTGAACATCAAGTAAAATTTGATACTTTTCTCAAGTTCTATCGTTCCTTTCTCATTGTTTGTTTCAATTTTAAATTTGGAATGATTTTTTGTCGCTTTTATAATATCTAAGGTCCTTACTTTATAATTTGATTAGAACGTTACGTATTTAAGTTCATAATTCATAACAATATAAAATAAGTACTTATAAATTAATTACCTACCATAAATAAATCACCATCCCCTTTTAAGAACACCGTAATATTGATAGCACTTTCATTTTTAATCAACGAATACACCTTGCCATCTGTAATAAAATCGACTATTAGAAGGTACACTCGAACTGAAATAAAAACAATAACATTTAGGCGTAGTTATTTAGTCGCTGGTCAAATTCAAGATAAAGTCGACAAGTCGAAATTTCTATCTGAAATGGGAGAAAGCAAAGATTAACCTGCGATTGAAAAACGTCGCCTTAGTCTATAATAAAAGAGAAAATAAAAGGTCGCCGCCGTTAAAGCTCTTAACATCGACGACCAGTCAGCTTTACGGCTCCTAGGATCTCACGTAAACATCCAGACGCGGAAGTGCGTCACAGATGGCTAGAGGTGAGAGGAATGGACTTCCACCGTTACGCTGAACAAGTCTCCTGTCGGGGATGGTGTTAGTGGGTCTCGAGGATGAGAGAAATGTGTGACGGGAACTGTACGATGAAAATAAAAAGACAAAGAAAATAAAATTTAAAAAATGGTAAAGGCAGACGAGTATGTCAAACTATTCAAATACTGTTTCAAATCGTACATGTCATCCAATAAGATATGATCTATTTAGTTTTTAATGTACGTGGTATTCAAATGGTTTAATGGTTTTTCTATTTATGGTCAAATCGAACTTTCCTTTTGGAAATTGGTGTCATCCAAAGGTTTAGTGATTGCGAAATCGAAGTCACGTTTTGATTATTATTAAATAAAATCCACCATAACCATAAAGAAAGACAGTTATCCTCTAGTTAGAATTGATGGCAGTATAGACTCCCTGGTAAATGCAATTCTTTTCATGGATCTCAAAAGTAGTTATTGGCAAATACATATCGATCGACAAAGAAAATACTGCTTACACCGGAGAAGGTGGAGAAAGTTGAGTAATAGCTTACTTCAATAAGGCATTAGTAAAACAAGAGAAGAACAACTGTGACCAGAAAGGGTTGTGAAACCCGTGACGTATTTCCCATAAACACCTCTATGAACAATACTTCATCTTGACGACGAATCAGGCCTCATTAAAATGGTTATTCCAGTTCATCCAATCTCTGTTTGAAACAATTCAATCAACTTTTGGTAGGTATAATTTTTCCAACAACCCAACTTCACCGATATTATTCTAAAAAGAATTACTCGGTAAAGAACTCGGTTCCGACTGCTATAGAATTTCTCGGATTGCGTTTGGAAGAAAACCAAGAGCTCTAAATCAAGCCAATGCAGCTTGGAAAATGCAGACAATGCCCATAAGTACGCCCTCTCGCCATTAGCACCATACATTTAATTAAACCCGCAGCGGACATACAGCGGAGTCCCGTTAAAAAGCACAATAAATAAATTAATTGTCGCTCCCAGAGTAAACTTCCATGGAGTAGAGTTCCAGCGTCATTCGCGAAGTTGGCTGCCGTTGCCGCAATTAACCATGAAAAAGTAAAATAATAATTACGGCGAGAATGGGATTGTTTAAATACTGAAATAAAACTCTTTAGGGCTTTGTTCTACATCAAATGAATGTTAAATAGGTCAACTGAACTTCCGGCAGACTCGTTATAATGAGAGCTCTTCTCTCTAATCTTTTATTTCGAAAGGAAAATATAAATATGCAACTCCTTTGTAAGGAAGGGTTAGTAGAAATGTAACAGGGCGTTTTAAATGAAGTTGTAAAGGTGATGCCACTTAATCTTGAGGTTAAAAGGAGATTAAAATGACAGGAACGCTTGCTTGAAGTTGTATGTCGCCAAGATCCTAATTTTCAGTCGAAGCGTATTTAAACGTATCCGTTACTTCAATGAAATAGAACATTTTCTATAAGTTTGGCAGTTGAAAAAAGAGACACGCTATACATTTTTAATCAGAATGAGTTTAAAAGTTTTTACGAATATTTCTGCAAATTGAAATAAATAGTCAAAAAAATTCTATGTTTCAAGAAAGCAGACTTTCTGTTGAACCAATTTTAAATGTAAAAATAAACAGTAGAAACAGCTCAGATTCCCTCTCTGGGTTGGCATTAGATGAAGTTTAAGGAGAATTTCCTCTCGATCGACAAAATACATCAAAGGCTCTTTCAATTTCCCGTCTTACTATGCACTTTTATAGAAATTTCCTTCACTTTTCTGTACAGTTATAAAAGCTGTCGTTCACCGTTCACATTCCGCACAATGCTTTATTGCTTTCACATTTATCACATCCTATAATGAGGCAAGGCAGGCTTATGGCGCGGTCTTTCACGTTTTTTTTAATATAAATAGGTATTCTATTATATTCATCATATAAGGCGCAACAAGAAAAGGTTACTTTTACGAGTACCTACTACCCATCGTAAGATTTAATTCTCAAGAGATAATATACCTCAAATGAGAGTATCATGCAGAGACCGTATTTGTGAGATTTTTGCAAAATCGTTCACTTCAATAGAACGTTTGAACCAATAACATTGTTGTAATTACTCATTTGACAAATTTCGTCTTATTTGTAAAAAAGCGACCAAAATGCCTGTAAGTATCCAGTAGTTGGAATAACTATTATATGTGTGTAAACTGTTGAATGTCTATACATTCATATTGCGAATACAACAGAGATATCCATTATTACAGAGATATACATTATTACAGAGCCTATCACGAGAACAAGGACAGACAAGGATCCTAGATTAGGCTAAGGAAGTGCAACTTGTGGCGACATATGCCACTGCATAACGACCCAAAAAATCATCGTACTTTAAATATCTTAAGCCTTAAAAGCACTATGACTACTGCAATGATTCGTGGTTATAATGTAAAGGAAAACCTTTTTCCTGTCGTACTTATGTAAATTCGTCTCCTAAAAGCTGCAGTGGTTTTACACTGGGATGATTATGGTTCAAGGAAATTCTCTTTGACGTAAATAAGTAGGCAATGTTCAAAGGCATTTCTGTTCAAGTGAAATAAGCAGGTTAAAAATTGAGCACCTTCAAAGATTTCCGCGATAAATATCCGAGAAAGAATTAAAAATAAAGATGGATAATGCCGCAATAATATAATTTTGCTTTAAATGCTCTTGGAAATTTTTATTTATAAGTATACTATTGCAGAACTACTGAACCGTCATGTCTAGGGTTATCTAAAAATTTTCAGTGTTACCTATCGCTATGAAATCCTTGTATATTATTTTTTTTCGCGTTTTGTTAATATATTATGCACAAAAAAATTTATTCCCATGCTTTTTAGAATTAATTTTTCCCTGACTTGGAATAAGCAAGTAAAATAAACAACTCAAACGTAATAATATACTTGTAATTTTAATGTTTATCTTCTTCACTTTACTACCACAAATTGTTAGTTTTCTACATAAATATGTACTTTAAAGCTCAGAACATGCAATTGCAACACGAAGTTTGACACGACATCCGCTTCTTGACAGCTTGTATGCACCGCATCTATTGTCCCGTCAAAAGCCTCTATTTATTAGATTCAAAAGGCTGCTATGTAACAGGTAATCAGGTAAGCCTTGCTGATTATCAATGTTTAAAGAAAACTTTTGGATTAAGAATGTATCGTAACTGTTTATTGTGATAAAATTAGTTAATAAAAATATCTAAAACTCTCAATATCGTAAATCCAGAAGCATATACTGGCCATTGTATAAGGCGCACATCAACAACTTTATTGGCCAATAAAGGTGCTGATTTTACAACCATCAAACGGTATAGTGGATGGAAGAGCTCCTCCAGAAGAAATCCAAGGAAAATATAGCTGTTCCTTACCAGAAGGAAGATCCGTAACTTGTGCAAATTCTTCACAAACTTCGGCAGATGTTATGCGTTCCGAAAATGATGGCAACAATGCTACAAGGGTTGTTATTAACGGAAAGGAAGTTAAGTATGATAAAACAAAAAACGAAATGTCCATTACTATAAATGTAAATGTTAATGTTAATAAGTAAATAAATTAAATTTGGTTTATTATAGGTTTATTATATTTTCATTAGTCTAATAGTGAAATAAAGTAACTTTATTCTACTAATGGATAAAGTATCACTTTAGAGGGTTCATATGTGTGGATAAAAGTCCGGTTATAAGGTGATTGTAGATAAATATTGTTATTTTTCTACTGTCAAGATCTAAGACAATAAGAAATTGAAGAACACGTAGTGTCAGCAAAAATATTCATTCGAAAGATACGTAAAAAGAGGCAAAATTTTAACTTACACAATTTATGCAGTACAGCACTCTTTTAATTGCATACATAATACAGCAAATTATACTAAGTCTACAGTAATTTTATAAAATTAATTCACTGTTTAATTTACTTAGATAATATAATGACTTTGTTTTAAATGAGGACCGTAATTAATTTAATCCGCTTTGCAATAACCTACAAAGGGATGAGGAACATGTTTTGTTTCTATATTACTCAGCACCGAAAGTCACGTCTGCTAGATGGCGCTGGAAAGTTCGTAATTATATTCACTACAAAAACATAATGATTGAATCTGCGACTGGTGATTTATAAACAAGTTTCAACATAAGGACTTCTGAAATATGCTTTTTTACTTATTTTAAATTTATTGTCAGCTTGTAAACTGTCTTATTGTCCGGAGAAAACTTGAAAAACTGGTACAGTGAAGAGATATTGTTTCTAACTCGCTTATATTTTCTAAAACCCATGCCAAAAAGCTGCTATAAATAAAACGAGTTTTGAATTTATGAAAGAAAGATAAACATTAACATAGAATTAAAATTATTATTAAACCATTTATACAGTTTTATAGTTTGAAACAATATTAAATTCAATATTTTTCTTATTTTGTGAAAATGAATTAAGAAGAACAAATATTTTTGTATATTGGCAAGTTTGAATGTAGCGTCAAAATCATGACATACTTAATTTCTGTAGGAAAGAAATTTGTGTTCATTTATTAAACTTTATTTTCACTTATAGTGTGCTCTGACGATTTTAAGGGAATCAAAACGATTTATGTGATTTCAAGCAATTTTTTTTATTCGAAACAGTTGATACTATGTTTATCAATTTCTTTCAAATTCCACAAAGCAATAAATTCATATCTGTAACGAATTTATCATACACACGTCCATTTGGAATCGAATTGCAGAATATCGAGGATGAATATATGTATTTGATTGACAAATGGCAACTTAATGCGGTAAGTATGTGATATATTATTGTGTTGGCCAACGATTTTTCACATGAGCGTCAAAAATAATCTTTCTGGGCCGTTGTGAAATACCTATTTATGCGAGTGAAATATGGTACTACCGCAGAAATAAAATGAAACATATTGGCAGATAAACGCATATTGTATTAGTATACAGTCTATTTAAATGTATCACTGTTGAGTGTGGATTTTTTATTACTTAATTAATACACTGAGGCATATCGGATTGCTCGAATCTGTTCTTTAAAATTTAATACAGGAAAACTGGAAAACAATTGTTTTGAAATTTACTAAATGTTTCACGATAATAGTTGTTTACATTTTTGTTATTCCGTAGGACACGTCTGCCGCGCGCACTCGTGGTGTGCATTGGCTGTGTAGCAATAGGTTGAGCGCTGTTGCCACGTTGTGATGAAACTGCCCAATATTAATACTCCCTATATTTTGAAAACTGTTAATCTTACGCCCCTGTAAATACAACTTTTTTGTTCATTTATGATTACTCCATCTCATGCTGAAGTAATGGCAGTCAAACTTCTTAAACCCTTACCCCTTACAAAAAAGCTCGAACATTGTATTTTACAGGCGGAAATAATTTATTTCAAGTAAATGTGGTTTTCTTCACAATACAGGCTCATTTCAGGACCAATATCCTGTCGGATACATCCTTAATTGTAGTCCCACGTTAATGGCTGTCGATAAACAACTGCCAAAACTCCAACATTTAGCAATTAATCCGGCTTTCCGTCGGCGTTAATTTCCCTACAAACCCATAAACTGCGCACAATTCTTGTCAGGGTCTGATGAAACGTCGTTCCAAGTAATCAAACCCGGCCCAGCTCGCGCAGATATTAATCATAAAACCCGTATGCGAACGCAGGAGTCAATGGGCGCGAAATTCCCGGCAGAAAGTCGGAACAAAAGAGCATTGCCGGCCGCATGTAAGCAACCCGAAGGCAATGTCGCGCGCCATGACAAATTAAACAGATAACCAATAGCAGTCGAGGCACTATTTCGTTCGATTTAGTCCGTGGAAAATGGAATATG
The DNA here is from genome assembly GCF_000390285.2 of Anoplophora glabripennis. Classification (NCBI taxonomy): domain Eukaryota; kingdom Metazoa; phylum Arthropoda; class Insecta; order Coleoptera; family Cerambycidae; genus Anoplophora; species Anoplophora glabripennis. The sequence goes on from NW_019417028.1 coordinate 2,312,029, forward strand.
AATTTTCCAAGTTTTCCAGTCGAATGGGTTAGAATAACGTGGGCTATGACGGTTCATGTTGAACGACGATGCGTGGTATGGCCGTTTTTCGAGAAGCATATTGGAGCGGAGGTTGACTGCATCACATACTTCGGAGATTAGCAAATTTTGAGAGCAAAAACATAGGCAAATTTAATTGTCATTTGATGAATATTTTTTAACAAGTCCACTTAAACTGTCGGGGCCACGTGTTGAGCTGGTATAAAGAGAAAAATCGATATTTCAAATAACGCGCGAAATGCATTTCAAACGTAGGAATTCCAAGAATGAGTTGTTAGCATGTTGTGATGAAGAGAAAGTAATAGATCAAATTGCTGGTTTTTAGGCGGATTTTCCAAGCTATAAGGATAGAGTAAATAAGGTTGACTAATCCGTCCCGTATTGCTACGCGGAGTCACTAGAGGAAGGCTAGGGTTACTTGCAAGTCCAGTCAATTAGGTAATTATTAACATGGCATAGTTATGCCAAAATTTATTGTAGGTGACAAGATTTCCACTTATAAAATATTTAATTATTTGAATTTCTGACACATTTTCAAAGACTTTAGCAAAATAGGTGATGACAGAATGAGATACATTTACAAATACTTTTTTTCCTCTGCTGCAGTTCTCTAGCTGTTATGTTTATCACCCGGAGATTATTAACGTCCAATCAATCACATAATCCACAATGTATACATCGAATGACAATTAAATTTTCCCCTGTTTTTACCCTTAAAACTGCATGTCTCCATCGGTTAATCTTCAGAAACTTTCGGATTTCCGACCATAAATTATCGAACTATACACGAAAGTGTCCAAACTTATATCTTACAACGAGCATGTAAAAACTCCTTTAAGAACTTTACTTGCAGCACAACCACAACGGTCCGTAAGAATAACGAGCGCTCGATCAATGCCAAATCCGAAACAGTAATTAATCATTGTCAAATTAGAATCTCATTTGCAATGTTTGCATGGATTTTGACTTAAGTATTTATCTGCCGCTATTAATTATATCGATGGTATTGCACGAGGGCGAAATCATTGCTGGAGGGTGTCGCAAATTGGTGGGGTTATCGTGTTTCCGCTATTTCTTCGTTAGGGTCCCGGATATTCATATTATCTCCGCGAATTTCAATATAATTGTTTGCTCATGCGATCGATCGTATTCCTCGACGAAGATTTAAACGGGGTATTGGAAATTTTCTGAACTTTCCACGAGCGAATTTAAGAATAGCGATTAAAAATGAAAACAAAATTTTAAACGTTATAATAAATAAATATTGTTAAACAATATGCAGGGTGTTAATGAACTTACGTCAAAATATTTAAAGGGTGAAAAAGGAGCAAAAACTGAGTTAACTTAGAGAAAAAAGCTTATTGTGTTTAAAACTGTTTTGGAACTGCTGAAATACATGTATTTTATCGCGGCGAGTACTTACAAGAAAATCTGTAACACTTTCTACGAATTTGTAGGTTTCTTAAGAAGCCGGACTCTATTCGAAAGTCAGTTTGTATTACATTGTTATAGCGATTGCTGTGCTGTTTTTCAAGAGTACATTTAATAACCGTATTTCCAAGTTTTCTTTTGAAAATGGCGCATTTATTTAGCAATCGCGAATATTATGATATGCTCATAAATTATAGCAAAGCAAACGAAAACGCCCACAGAGCTTGTCAAGTGTACCGTGCAAGATATCCAGAACGACATGCCCCCGCACCGCGATCTATTTAGATGACCTCGCCCCTTTAGACTTCTTTTTGTGGGGATATGTGAAAAGTGTTGTGTATTCCACGGAAGTTCATGACATCGACCAACTGCGACATCGTATTGCCCAAGCTTGTAATACGATTCAAGAAGACGGGACGATGTTGTAACGCGTGCGAGCGAATGGGATAAGTCGCGCTGAAGCTTGTGTGCAAGCAAATGGTGGGTACATCGAACATCTTCTATAAAAATCAGCAGTTCTCAAAAGGTGGCTCCTTGCAATGTTGAGGTAAGTCAGATATTAAAATTACATTATACTCAATACAAATCCGTGTATTTATCTCATTTTGACATAACGGAAATGTGGAAAAAATGTTTGACATAAGTGAGTATATCTACATAGAACATATTCGTAGAATCACGGATCTATACACTATACTTTATATGAGCAGACGGCGCGGCGTAAGAGTTAAATTGCTGTCCTCATATTTCTCGGCAGTACATAACCACGAACGAGAAAATAAGTTGCCGTCAAGCATAACATTCAGCGGCATAAGTGCAACATGGATTACATGCAAATGGATATTTGTCGTTGCGCAGCGAACGCTCTGGTAATAAGGATTATCGAGCTTCCTGGTGCCTTGCGGGAACAATACATCAATAAATTTAAACTGTTTTGCGCGCTCGGATTCAAATTTATGATCCGGTTCCTGCTTATTCCGAAGGAATTTAATAAGAGCGGTGAGAAATCTAAACGTCTAACCGTGTAGGGATTCTTCCGCGAGTACAGTTTTATTGAAAGTCATTTTTTTACGTGCCTTCTATAGGAAGATATGCATTGCGCTGTACGTTTAACAAAGGGGATTCTTGATGTAGTTTTTCACAGAAATATCGAGTTGATTAAATTCTGTTATAGAAAAGTTCGTGATAAAAGCTTAATTTAATCCGAAGATTTGACGTACGTGAAACTTTTTTCCCTATTTCTTTAGACTTTTAGCGCTAGACCCAGTTTTAAAAAGAAACTTTTAGTGAAAGTCGCGAGCAATATTTCAGGAAACGTCAAGGAAGCTGTCCATTAAAATACCGAATACGATTAATGTACACTGAAAAAGGAACATTTCTTAATATTGGAAATGTTTAAGAGATCAGTAGTAACCGTTAGATGTTAGGAAAGTATATATGTAGTATCTAACAGCGCATGAACGTTCAAATTGTAACAAATGTTCGGTCGACACCGCTGGGCGCAGGGATGGTCCGATCGGAGTGATTTTTGTGTTGTGGAGGAAAATGGTCAACTCCTACATTTTGGCAATTTTTTTAACGATTACAGTATGTACATGTCACGTATTTGCTCTGATAGTTGATTTATTTGCGCATAATTTTAATTTTTTCTCTGTTTACTTTGTCAATACCCAATAGAGAAGAAAAAAAAACAGTAGATCGAACATTCAATTATTTATTTGGTACCACAAGAAAATTTTCCAAAACTTTGGTCTTTATCATTACTTTTTAAATAGAAAGATGACAAGAGGGTGGTATATTATATGATGTGAATATTCCTTGTACACAAATACAATACAATTTTTAATTTTTAATAATAATTTTTATCAATCCTTTTTTGTTCTGTCTTTAAAAATGTTTTTTTTGTGAATATTAAGATTTCCTATTTAAATAAACTACTACTATTACTATACTACAATACGTATAATAAGCTTAGATTAATTAACCCCGAAAATAATAAAAAAAAATTCTCATTGCTTTCTGTGGTTAAAAATTTAATTTTTTATTTTGCTATGTAAAATGTGTACTGCGTTTCTAATTTTATAGACAGAATAAAGTACGCTATCTGACTGCTCATAAGCCTAAAACACCCCTTACTCTGGGAATATTAATTATAAAAAAAATAAACAAGGTTTCATTTTAAAGGTGCAAGTTATACAAGAAAAAACATTTAAATTGTTTTTTACTAATATGACACACTTGTTCTATTTGGTACCTACTATATTTGCTACCACTTATAACTAAATTCAGAGACCTACATTTTTTCTACCAAAAAAGATACAGCTAAATCACTTTTCAATAAAGCAATGCTTTTTGTTCCATAAATATTCCCAAGATAATCGATTCTAGCTCTATACTAGACCCCAATGTATTTTATTCACATAAATAACGTCCTCAATACGGTTGCCAGAAAAACTTCTTCTAAATATAGACGTTTAACCTTTTTATATTTTTGTAGTAATATGATTGAAGAGTAGGGCCCTGACGTTGAAAGATATCGTGGTATTACATTACGTTCATTCCATTCTCATTCATAAAAAGTCTTAAAATATTGAAATTTTTATGTATAAAGTATAATATTCCGGCTGGGAACATTTTTTAGGGAACAATGGATATACGACGTTTTCGTAAGGTTCGCAATATAAGCAAAACAATAATTTTTGTTTTCAAGAAAGAAAAAACATGATTATACTAGCGTTTTATGTATCTTTACAAGAATAGTTGAATATTTTAATGAATAATATTTGATATGACGAAGATGATGATGTAGAAAGGCCTTTGTGGTCCAATGATCTGGAAGCCCAAAGTAAAACACAAACTGTAGAAGAAAAATTAAATTGATTTCAGAGATTGATCTGTATCGATATACCACGAGTCGCGCTGTTGACCCTAATGGTTGTCTTGATTGAACAATTACCGAGCTTTCAGAAATTTTTCGGAAGAAGCAATATGCCTCTCGAAACGTTAGAGGTCTAAACCGATGAGGGTGAAAGCATGCAACATGCAACTAATATAATAGATGTCTTCTGAAATCTACCACCCTTCCATATACTGAAGGAATGAGAAAACAGAGACAGATAAAGTTTACGATAGCTCCAAAACAAGCACCGGAATAGAAGTTGGAGAACAAAGATTGGAGACCAGATTGTAAAGCAATTGTGATTATTTCCTACAGTAGTAGTATGTGTTTGAATGAGAATTTCGGAGGTATTTGTAAGTTTATCTAGATATTTTCCTAGTTAGACTACAATAAAAGATTTAGGTGCAAATTGGGTGTGTACAAATCTTGTATGGAACTGTTCACGTTTGATAAATGGTTGAAATAAATGATAAATGGTCAGGATGTATTGAGTGTCAGGATACAAACGCATTCAAGGAAATTAAACAACAGACGAAACTGCAGAAAGCAATTTGACCTACTTTTTGGAGAGATGGATGCAAGAAGAACTTCGTGATGGCTTTGCCTGCCTGAGATTAATAAAAGTTTCTTAAATGTGAAGCATTTAAGAAAAATATCTAATAAACCGGCAGTGGGAAAAGTAATAGGTCAAAACTGGAGCAAATGCTTCAGAACTAGCTACAGAACAGATCCATAGGAAGGGGAAGCAGATAATCTTATTATGAGAAGGATAAAAATTCAACCATAGCTCAAGAAACAATACATCTGCAGAATTTACATAATAAGAAACACGATATGAATTAGTACACCACATCTGACAATTTTAAAGTAGGTAGTAAATAAGATTAACTACAGCCTTTTGGCCATGTTGCCATGTGGAATAAACTCAAAAAATTAACAGACTTAATCACGTATTCAAGTAGGAAGTAGGGAAACGTTTCGAGCACAAATTAGATTGCCTATCCCCCAACCTTAAAAATTCATATTGAACCCGTCGCTGCATAATGTCTAATTTATAAGGGTATAGGAACCAAAACATGGGCTTGATTATGGTTTATTTATTTAAAGAGAAGGGCCAGCAACTGATCATCTCAATCCCCCTTTAATACAGATTTAAGTTAATAGAATTTCCGATATTTTCCCCACCAAATAATTAAAAAAAAGGGAATATATCAACAGATTCGCTTGTTTTAACAATAGAAAAATAGAAATAGGCGTTTAACATGTTGTAACTGGTATAGTCTTTCCGATCTCAATTGAAGAACCAAGGGATTAGCAGTATCAGGTTCGGTCGCTGACGCATCAACTCGGCGTTGAAATATTTGAAAAACTTGTTCCCATATTTATTTAGCCATACCTATATACATGTCTGGTCGAACTAAATGTGGAGGTGGTAGAAATGTATACACCCAGTTGAAGAATGCGCGTGTGGTCAAACGGCGTATAACACAGCTGCACTGGGCGATTGGGCAATAAATCTCAGTTGTTGACAAGTGGTTGACAAATTGCCTAGTAGTGCAGTGCATGAATGCGGAATTTGGTGTGATTCAGGTAATTTTAATTTATTATAGGCACCTTCTATTTAATAATTCATATTACAATTGCGAAATGGATATTTACTAATATTATTACAGCATGGCATTTTGGAGGTCTTTTGAAATGGAACAAAACGAAATTTACCATCAATATAATAAAATTGATTGAGGACATAAATAATTAAAATATGTTGTTGGCCAAATGAACATATAATAGAAATTTTCTACACGCTGTATTAAAAATATAATAATTTTTTACCTTTACCATAAAACTTTTTTAGGGACGCCTATGAAACACATTAAATTTTATTGCTAGGCGTTTTTACACATATTGAACTGACTTCGGAAAAACTATACACAAGTTGCCTCTTGATGACAACACGTTTGAAAGATAAAACAGCAATAATTGCTGGAACATTAAAAAAGCATAAAAAGAGCTGCTGTTAGAACTTCTGCTGAATAGAAAAGGACAGTTGGTTCATCCGCGTTGGGATTTCAAAAAGGCGTAAGCATGATATTTTGCGTACCAATAAATGAATTTTATTAGCTAGCATGCACTCTGATTCAGCAATAGATGCTAAAGGCAATAAACCGGAAATTATCATGGACTACTATTCCTACAAAGGAGATGTTACAGTGGACAAAATGTGTAGCATGTACTTCGTGTTAAAATGAAGGAAATGGTCATTAGCCATATTTTTTAACTGCTAAATATAGTTTATACAAATAGGCGAATATTATAGGTACATGTAATGGGACATAGGCGGAAAATCCTTAAAAATGCAGAAGAAAATTTCTGAATACTTTGTCCATTATATTATGTGAAAGGTCAGATGTAAGATTTGTTAGGTTAGGTTCAAATTTTAATAAAGAAAATAATAAATTTGACATTTGCATTTGCAAGAAAAGGAAAATAGCAGTTTAGTATCCACTAGCTAGAAATTCCTTATTTTTACGGATACAAATAATATTATTTTCCTTTAATTTCCTCTTCCAATTTGATCAATCGTTAATTGTAGCCTGGATTATTTTCCATTAGTTGCAAACCAGCAGTTGGCGAGATCGTCCGTTCGTATTCATGAAATTCATTTTCAATTCCAGCTCAGCTGGCGTAAAAAATTGTAATGTAATACTTAAACGTGTTTTCAGCATATCACGCACGAGCTTTCAGAATGCCGTGTTCGGAAATACCCAACAGCAACACAACGATTATCCGCACAATGCCGGTTGAGTATTTCGTTATGTTTGAATAACAACGCAGAAATGGATACGTTGGATACACGCATTATGAATAATATTTTCCGTTATTATCGACGATTTCTACGTGTACGAATGGTTGCCGTATTTTGTCGTTGACCTACGAGAGAATTCCTTTATTGTAAACATTGGAAAATGCTTTCGATTTCGTATAAAGCAGGCAGAAAGTAAATTAATAGAATATTGTAGATCAAAGGTCAAGGATACTTTTTTCATAGTTGAAGCAGAATCCTAGTCTTTCATCAAAAGGAATTTATTTACGACTATTTTGGTTTAGTTTATTTTTAGTATTTTAGAATTAATTAATTAAAATTGTGAACATTAAAGGCCCAAGGACAGAACCTTGCGGATCTCTTGAAGTTTGCGCTATTTCGGTGCCTGGCAAACTCAGATCTACCGAATATATATATCTTTCTTACTGTTCTATCAAGTAAAAAGTGATTATAGAACATTTCATTGCAATCTCTAAGCAATACTAGTATATAAATACTTTTTAGGGTGACCCAAAAAAAAAACGATTTTTTTTTCATGTCCTTTGTGAAAATATGTTAGTTCATCATGTTTCAAGAGCCCCCTCAAAAAATTTTTTTTGAGGTCGTTCAAGATTTTTAAATATTTCCAAAATCGTCAAAAATTTAATTTTTTCTTTTTTTTCTCGTTATTTTATCATTTTCTAGGTTGAAAAAAAATTTGATTCTGAAAATTTCAAATCGATATTTTAATTTCTAAAGGTCGCTCATAATTATTTTAATTTGAAAAGTAGTGTACCTAAAATGTTTTCGAGCGGCCTAAAAAATTAATATCAACAAACTAATAATTTTTTTTTATTGAATTTGATGGACAAAAGAATAGAAATAAATCACGACACTTAAAAAATTTTTTGGGGGCAAATTTTCTTCCGGCCTTGGGGTTTTCAATTTTTTTTATTTTTTTATTTTTTTAAATTTTAGTTTTTTGTTGTTTTTTTTTTTTTTTTTTTTTCTTCAATTTTATTAAAAAAATTATTAGTCCGTTGATATTTACTTTTTAGAAGTCGCTCGAAAACAGGTACACTACTTTGAAAATTAAAATAATCATGAGTGACCTTTAGAAATTAAAATATCGATCTGAAATTTTCAGAATCGAGATTTTTTCCAACTTAGAAAATGATAAAATAACGAGAAAAAAATTTTTAAAAAAATTCAATTTTTGACGATTTTGGAATTTTTTAAAAATCTTGAGCGACCTCTAAAAAAATTTTTTTTGAGCTGATTTTTTGAGGGGGCTCTTAAAACATGATAAACTAACACATTTTCACAAGAAACACGAAAAAAAATAATCGTTTTTTTTGGGCCACCCTAAATTACATACGTATTTACAATGGGACCTGATTTAATTCCTGCATTTTTAACAAAAGACTAAAACAATTTTCGCAAAACCATTAAAAATCATATTCAATTCTATAATTACATATAAAGAATATCCACAAGTATGGAAAGGGTCGCGAATATGTCCCGTTTATAAAAAAGGTACTAAGAAATACATAACTAACTACCGGCCGACAGCTATTATAAGTAACTTCTCAAAAATCCTAGAAGTAATTTTACACAATCGACTTTACTTTCATATTGAAAAATCAATATCTCCGTATCAACATGGATTGATGAGTGGTCGTTCAACTATCTCAAATCTAGCTGAGAAAACTCAATTTATTGCTGAAGCTTTGGATGCAGGAAGTCAAGTTGATGTTATGTATATCGATTTTTTCGAAGCTTTCGATTAGCTTGATCATAATTTATTAACATTGAAATTAGACTCATATGGTATATCCCCTGCTCTATTATCTCTGTTTAAATCTTATTTTAGTAATAGGTACCAATTTGTGCAATATCGTGGCTTTCAATCACGTAAATTCCATCAATCTTCAGGACTTCCGCAAGGGTCAATCCTGGGTCCACTGTTGTTTGTTATTTTTATTAATGACCTAACTAAATACCTCGTTGTCAACTATTTACTCTATGCAGGCGACCTGAAGTTGTTCTTGGAAGTCAAATCTTCTACTGATTGTACTAGATTACAAGATAATCTTAACATATTACACAATTGGTGTTCATGTAATAATCTACCTCTAAATGTAAGCAAATGTAAATTATGTTTTACAGTCGACGCAAAACTAATCTAAATTTTGATTAGAAAATTGATTAATCTTTTTATTACATATTAAGCCACAGTAAACAATATTTTTTTAACTATTTAATTACGATTTAAATGTAAAATTAAAGTAAAAATTCACAAATTATTTTCAAATTATAAATGATTTTTATTTGATGTAGTACATATATTTTTATATTTAATGTTAGTTTGTCTTTTTCTTTTTAAATTTAGTTAAAGTTTTCTGTTTTACTTTATCCTGTAATTGGGACTTTGTCCTGCTGGATATTGTAATTTTTAAATAAATAAATATGATTGAAAAACTGGTCCTTACTTTATCTTACAAAACCAACCAATTTTCATTATCTTCTTTATTAATTTGTGGTATGGGATCTGCCAATAAATTTAATCCACTCTGTATATGCAAATAATTTACGGAAAATAGTTGTTAATACAACGTAATAAACGAATATGCATTTTTCATTAACTCCGTTCTGTACGTGTTACAAATATTGAGTATTAAATATTTCCGTGTGAAAATTTAATGATCAATTCCATAAACGGATCCAATTAGTAACACTCGTCTCTTTTACGGCTTATTATTCTATTTCCCGGCTACCGAGTCAAATTTCTGACCCGGGGCCGTATATTTATAGCCCTTCTGATTGCACCGGAGTTATTGATTTGGGACCAGGTCGTATAACTTTTATATCACTCTCGATGCTTTCTCCTGTGCCGGTGAGGTGATATCGTTTAAAAACAAGCAACTCGCATTACGAGTAATTTAAGCCGGGACTTTTTTGTTTGCATATAATTTCCGTGAAAATAATTTCACTTCAACGGCGTCGCGGTGATTTACACGTAACGAAGTCAATTTGTGTTGGGATCCTTGAAAATATTCCTTTTTCAGACGTATAAATAGAATTTATATCGTTTTTTACGTTTCCATTTCTTGGGGAACTTGGTATACGATTCGGAAATATCAGTGGAAATCGTCGTTCACGGTTTGGTGAAGCGGCACTTTTGGATAAACAATTTCTTTTAAAATTTGTATGCAGCTATACTCCTTTATCGACATGTGAATATTAACCCACCTTAAATTTTTAATGCCGTTACGAGAATTATTATTTTTAATTATAATTAACTTCTTGTTGCGAGAGAAAATGTCGTTCCCACACAATTTACGTGCATATTCTAATGCTGCGTTATCCTACAATCTCAATTTGCTTCAAATTGCTATTCCATTCTTCTTTCACGTTTTACAAAATACTCTTTTTTTTTTGTAGCTGAAAAGACGAAAGATCACGTAACATATTTCAGTGTCTCGCACACTGAATAAACTTTTATCTCCATGGGCTTTAAGTCCCGACATCTATGTAAGTGAAAGGTCACGTAATATATTCCAGTATATTAGATTTTTAGTCGATCTGCGCTTTCATGGGCTTAGAAAATTGCTCATGTATGTTTTGTGACGTAAAAGTTATATCCTTTAAAACGTTAAGATAATTGACAGACAATACATTTTACGCGCAAAAAATATTTAATTGCATACATAAGTAGGTACTACATTCTATTTTATTTTTTAATTTACTTTTTTTTTAAGTACTACTATAACTCCGTACTTATTTATATTTATTGTTATTATTGTTCTCTTTTTTAAAATTTTTTGTTTTAATTTATTTTATTGTGGTTTATTTTATTATTATTCTTCTTTTTTCTTATTATTTATCATTCCTTTATTTATACATTTTTTTTAGTAATATAAGTCCTTACATATTTATTTACAAAATTATGTCGTTCTTCTTTATACAATTGTATAAGATTTTATATACATATATTTTCCTAATGATAATAGGTTAGAAATGTTAGTTGGCAACACTTGTTTGATACCAGCCAATTTGGTAAATAGATCGTTTACCTAAGATTTCTTTATTTATAGAAACTTTATCGTTGTCGTGATAAACTGCACAAGCTGTTTCGTTGTTAATTACCGAACCATCTGTAAATATCTGTTCCTGATATTGCCATCTAGTAACTAGGAGCGTCTGTAATGTAATGTTGTTTATATTTTCGTTATCTTGAAAATCCATGAATGTTATTTTCGGTATGCTCTCGTACATTTGGTAGTCAATACCAAAACAGGGAATATTGGTTGATTTATATATTTCTTCTTTGAACTGAGAAATCCACAGGTAACTCTCTACTATAGTCTGTTTAGAAATGAAACAGAGTAATAAAAGCTCATTAGGTATGCATATCGTAAATAAATGTAGTACTGGTGCTTATTTTCAATATTTTTATATTATGCATTTTCCGTATAGATGAGGTGTACTTTTAAAAAAACTTTGTGCGATCGGACTGTACTAAATTGTAGCAGGTAGCTAAAATTTAATCCCCGACAATCCGTCTTTGTCTATGCCGCTTCAATTTCTCGGTCCATTTCTCTTATAAGTAAACAATATAAAAACAGCATTTCAAAACATGAGGCTACTTTAAGCATCATAACCGGGTTAAGAGGGTTTTTAGTAATTCAAATAAAATTATTCAATATTATTATCAAAATATTTATTTAAATTTAATGAATAGACTTTTATTCCACACAAAAATATATGTATTTTGAAAATTCAAATTATGGTGAGTAAATGTAGTGTTGTATAAATGTACAATAAAGAAAATAAAAAAGTAGGTATATTAAAATTCATCCTCTGAATATTCTGATGAATTATCTTCGTCTCCTAGATTGATAACGATAGGTTCCACAGTAACGTCAATTAAATTATCGAGTTCCCACATTTTCTCCTCTTCTTTTTGTACATGATGTATACATCTTTGCCAGTTATCTGCAGTTACTCGTTCCAAGGAATTTTTTAACAAAATTTTCACGTCACTTAATTTAAACGTCGTATTATTTCGCGCTACATCTCCTTTTACCTGCGCCCAGACTAATTCGATTGGGTTAAGTTCACAGTGATAAGGTGGTAACCGTAGTACCGTTATTTGGCGATTTGTTGCCATTTCATCGATAACATATTTTTTCTGATCTTTATTAAGATTGACAAGTGTCAAAAGTTCCTTTTTCACCATATTTGTTTCAAAAGAAATGTTTTTTCCGGATAACCATTGAATTATATCGGCTTTCCTCCAAGCAGTCGTAGGCGTCCGCTCGGTCTGCCGTGAATGGTAACTGGCATTATCCATGACAATTACAGACCCCGGAGGAATAAGATCCAACATCTGTGTAAAATACTCTTCGAAAACATCTGCGTTCATGTCTTCGTGATAGTCACCTGTATTTTTAGATTCAAATAAAAGTAAACCGCCATCTACAAAACCACTGGCACTACCTATATGTGTCACTATTAATCTTCGCCCTTTACCTGAAGGTGCCTTGAACCCTGTTGAAAGTCCATCCAAAAATGCTTGTCGAAAACTTTTTACATTTTTATCTTGCCATACTTTTGTTACAGTATATCCCTCGTTGACCCAAGTTTCGTCTAGATAATAAATATTCCTCCCTTCGTCACGGAATTTTCTAATTGATCTTAAGTAGGATCTTCGCCAACAAATAATTTCATCTTTATCGATAAGAACTGACTTCCTGTTCTGCTTTTCCCAGCAAAAATTCAACTCTCGTAAGACGGCCCATAATTTGCTTCTACTGATTTTTGGCAAATCGTTGTCCTCTGAAAGTTCACTTAAAATTTTGTTTAACGTTGGTATTTATTTTTTAAAATAAAATGAGTGTACGAAATATTACGACGCCCATGGCCGGTTCTTATCTCGGGGTTTTATTACTCTCTTCATTTCCAAACAGACTATAAATGAGGTAATTTCTTATGGTGCCAATATCTGTTTGTAAGTCCTAGTATAGATAGGTTATGAATTTTGTTGAGTAATTCATTATTCCTAGAAATCTATTTTAATAGAAGTCTATTGCTCAACATTTCTCTTCTAAGATCTAAGTGGTGGTTCAATACATTCTACTTCCAAGATATTAATTGGAGTGCTTCTCAGGTAACTGATGGATAGTCGAAGTGCTTTATTTTTTAGTTGTTCAATTTTTTGTAGATGAATCCGGTTAGCTGTCCTGTATAAGATACAACCATAGTCACAAATGGATCTAATTAAGGACCTATAGAATAAGAGACATATTATATTGGGGTCAGCTCCCCATTTTTTGTAACTAAATGTGCGAAAAATATTGAGTGAAACGCTCTGTATCTCTGAAAACAAAAGACAGTGGATACATAGCAGACATAGCATATAGGAAAAGAATCTTTTAAAATACGCTGTATAATACCTTTTACCCTAGAAATGCTACATGTTATTTTAAACCTAACTTAGAAATTTAAAAACTTCGTATTATGACGTATCAGTTCTTCTCAAGCATTTTAGTTCGCTAAAAACAGAAAAATCTGAAAAAAAAATTAAAATTTGTTTTTATATAAAATAGTAGTAGTTAGCACCATTTTTTAATTCAGCCATAAGCGTAGATATGGGTAAGCGTCTAAGGAATTTTCGAGAAAAAAATAGCACGCCACTGATTAAAAAAAAAATTATATGTATTTGCGTTAAATCTGGTTTAGAAACTCTACACAATTGCAAAAAAGTAACAATGTTTCTTTTATGGACGCATAAAAGAACGAAATCAATATAGTATCTAGGTTATAGGAAAGTGGCACTATACAAAATTGGACATTTCTGTGGCAGTAGGTTAGATTTATTCTGTGAAATAATTTATTGAAACACCTACATACATGCCTGCATACAATGTTCTACGAAAAGGGATGATAAATCAATTCGTTCTCATTTAAAAAATGTTTAGGTCTTCGATATGATCAATTTCTTAAATGAAAAGTAAAAAAAATATTAATATAAATATATAGGAAGTTCCTTAAAAGCAAAAAAAATCTATAATGATAATAAGTAAAATATTTCACTTTATTGTGCTTGATGTACAGGGTGTAGTTGTAGTCATAGGCGTGTTCGTCGTAAAAAAAAAATAAACAAATTTGCTAACGTATGCGTTCGCTGGAGATATAGATCAACGCAGATAACCTTTAGTTTATTAATTTACAAAACATAATTTGTTGGTCACCATGATACAGCTACAGTTACGAACCTATAGGGTAACGATTAACAACCTAACGTTTACCACATAAACGTATAGACCATAATTTATAATTCAGATGGGTAAACCAATCCCGGGTTTCCCGGGTAGGTAATCTATACAGATTCAAAGTGATGTCATTAAAACTATTTAGCATTCAGGATATGACGCAGGATCGCAGGATTGGAAGTCGGAAGTCGGATATTCAGGATGAAAACCGCGGTGGCAAGGTGCTAAGTGATAATCACGAGATCAAGACATTTCTGAACGTCGAGGAGACAAATTTGTTTTGGGAATTACTGAGAACGACTCGATTACCGTTTTACACGACTTGAGCGCTGCGAATTTATATCGAAATCGTATAAAAAAACCCAACGTATTATTTCAAGAATGAGATATTTTAATGTAAGGGTAATTTATAAGATAATAAATAGCAGCTAACAAAGTGAAAATTATGATTGGAAACGCCAGATGTTAGCAATCACTGGTTTATAAATAGAAAAAGTTAAATTTCTAGTTTTGAAAATGTTCAAAACGCACCTTATACAGGGTGGCCAAATGAAAACGAAACAGAGCCATTTTCAGGAACTGCGTCAAGATTGTAGAAAAACGCTCAGACCTGTCGATTTTAGATTAAAGGGGGACATTCTTTGCTGGTATTTTTGACTCCGCCACTTTCACCCCCCAAGCAAGGGTATAGGCCAATCATTATAGCTTTTTTTTCGGGAAAAAAATACTATTAGAAGTTTTTCTGCGGAATACTGTTCAGAAACGTGTTATAAACAAAATATCAAAAAATCAACTCGAGACTAGTTGGGAAACTTTGTTAAAACAATGGTCAAAATTATGAAAAAGTAGTTTTCCGACTGGCGTAAAAAAACTGTTATTCATAGAGAAAAAAGGTTTATACAAAAAAGGTAGGTATTAAATAAATCTGTAAAATAAGACAAGTCCGATTAAATTCCGATAATTTGTTTATGCGCAAGAGCCCAAAAATGGTCGAAATTGTCCGCTTTTTTCAATTGCTAATAATTAATGCAATTTTCATCGCAGACACTTGTAATTCAGGATTTTTGAGGCTTTTTGCACCCTTAATAAGTGGTAAAAATTTCAGCCCAAAAGCTTCATTAGCTTGGCGTTGGCGGAATTTGTTATCTAAGAAGATGCTATTTTCAATTCATTTTTCCCAAGCTCACAGGCGTTGTAGGGTTTCGATCATTAGTTGTTTTTGTACCTAAATAGTTGTATTGACATATGCATTTACTGATAATTTAATTTTTCAAATTTAATTTGTTTAAAAATGACTGAAAAAATGTTAATATTTATTACATCGTTAAGCGCGCATGCTAAGCCTCGCCTTCCCCACTCGTTCGCTAGACCAAGTAATAGAACGCATCGCCGCTATCTTCTTTTTCGAAATTAAATAGTTGAATTCACCTTAATGTTAATGTAGGACATGAAAATATAGCTCTTAATGTATACTCTCTCCAAATTTCGGCTCTTAATATTAATAATTAAGGTCACTGCGATTAAATAAATAAAAAAAATTATCTCAGCTTCTAATCAACTTACAACAACGATTTTTTTTTAAATTCGAAGAAAACTAAAGTAAAGAGGTTACTATTTTATTTTATAATAATTACCTATCTTAACAATTTAATAAATATTAACATTTTTTCAGTCAATTTTAAACAAATTAAATTTGAAAAACTAAATTCTCAGTAAATGCCTATGTCAATACAACTATTTAGGTACAAAAACAACTAATGATCAAAACCCTACAACGCCTGTGAGCTTGGGAAAAATGAATTGAAAATAGCATCTTCTTAGATAACAAATTCCGCCAACGCCAAACCAATGAAGCTTTCGAGCTGAAATTTTTACCACTTATTAAGGGTGTAAAAAGCCTCAAAAATCCTGAATTACAAGTGTCTGCGATGAAAATTGCATTAATTATTAGCAATTGAAAAAAACGGCAATTTTCGACCATTTTTGAGCTCTTGTGCATAAACAAATTATCGGAATTTAATCGGACTTTTTTCATTTTATAGGCTTATTTAATACCTACCTTTTTTGTATAAACTTTTTTTCGCTATGAATAATAGCTTTTTTACGTGAGTCAAAAAACCACTTTTCCATAACTTTGACCACTGTTAAAACAAAGTTTCCCAACTAGCCTCGAGTTGATTTTTTGATATTTTATTTATAACAGGTTTCCGAACAATATTCCGCAGAGAAACTTCTAATAGTATTTTTTTCCCGAAAAAGGCTCTTTCATGTCTATAATGACTGGGCTAGTAAGTCTTTTAAAAGCTCTTACAATTCTCTTTACAACAGACTTTAAAATTTATAATTCCGCCAGTACTTATTAAGAATTTTGATTTTAAAGTTGAAACTTATGTACAAACAATTAGTAACGGTAAAAATGTCAGTCAGTATTTCTTGCGTTACATTGATTTTTGGCGATTTGTTATCACTTTCGTAAAAAAACACAATTGTAAAAAACAGAAATGATTGATATACACACACAATGAACGTAAAATTAGTGGATAGTGAAGTTGTAGATGCTTACCCTTGCTTGGGGGTGAAAGTGGCGGAGGCAAAAATACCAGCAAAGAATGTTCCCCTTTAATCTAAAATCGACGCGTCTGAGCGTTTTTCTACAATCTTGACGCAATTCCTGAAAATGGCTCGGTTTCGTTTTCATTTGGCCACTCTGTATAAGAAAAACCATATACCTTCATGGGGAGTCAGACTTAAGCCTTAGTTTATTTGACCTTTTTATGTTAATTCTTAACAAAAAACATCCTGCAGAAGTCTGGCAAACGACTGTAAACTTATTTCTTCCATAAATCCTCTAGTAATAGAAAGAGTTAAGTAAAACATTTATCTTCCATTCTTCCGCAGAAATCCCTACATTTGTAATAATTCATAGTCCAAGACCGCTAATTCTTATGATAAATCTTCCCCCTCGACCGCTTGATATTAAATATTTCAACTCGTATTGATCGGACGGCTTATAATAAACGAATGCTTTGTTCTTAAATCCAACCGGAAATATAAAATTCCATTATGTACTACGAACCCCTGCAATTTATTGGCCTAATAAGGGACGTCCAGATAATTCCCTAAAGTTGTGCGCGACTGTGATCATTTCGGCGGGGCACGATAAAATCAATTTGTTGGAAATCATTTGGCAACCGATGGGCCACAGTGTTTATATGGGTAAGCAACTTTTGACGCGGTGCCAGGGAACGAGATAATTGAGAATATATTCATAGAATATTGTGTGTACAAGCCGAGCAAATTTGGGTGTTCCATCTAGAATTTATTAAAGGGATAATCGGTGGTGTGCAAATGATGTGACATATTTCAGTAGTAGTTTCGTATTCAAACAATTATTTAAACTTTTATTTTGATTTTTGATAAATGTAACAGGTAATTGAAAATTAGTTTACCAGACTGTTTATTTAGGCAGCAAGGAATCTTGTCTGTGTGTTAGATATCTTTTGGACGGACTTGTACAGAACATTATAAAGCACGGATATTATTTTCACCTCTTTAAATTTTCGAGATAGTGTCAACCCTTAAGCAGCACGCCTTTGACCTCAATTTAAGCGATTTCACCTTCTTCATTTCTGTGTAGGCCCTTTTATGGTAAACAGCACTTCGTTATCGATTTACTGTACATTTGAGGCGGACAAAAGGAGGATTCTTTACTCTTTTATAATTCGTTCTGGACTGGAAAATCTTCAAACAGATAAATAGGCTCGAACGTGCTTTATCTAGAACGCCTAATAAATTTTAATTGCGTTCTTTTAATAAGCGATTCCGGGAATGTAATTGTTTTCTTTGACGAGGAATTATATTCTAGAGATCTCTAGAGCATGCTTAGATACAGAGTCCTCGATTTATACAATTTTGTCATAAAAAAGCTGTAGATCAATAAACATAAAAAACGGATACAGACATTTAAAGTTTCGATGTGGACTCATTTCATTTGGTTGACTGTAAATTTCAAACCAAAGCTAGGAAACAGTGCTCAGCTTTAATTATATTTTAATTAACAGTTTAATTAAGCTGAAGCAGACTGGGAAGGATATTGGGAAACTAGAAAAAAATCTACTTTCTGCTGATATTAATAGGGTTATCTCCACATAAAAAAAAATGTTAAAATTGAAGGGAAGTTGCCAAAACAGGGAATGTTGATCAAACTTGGTATATTAAATTTACATTCGGGAACTTTTAGAGTAAAATGGATTCCTTAAATTTCTTAAGACATTCCTTGTTTGTGCAAATTACACTTATTTTCAATTTCCTAGTAAAACTGGCAGGCATTTTTATAACAACTGTAATAACATATATGAAATGGATCCGTTATAACTTCTAATAAATCTGGATTATCGCAAAAACTATAAAAATTTAAAAAAACGTAATCTCCCAACAAATTTTCACCGAAATCAAAATTAATTAACACATTACCTCGGGAAGTACAAAAGAATTATTACATTATATTAACACACCCCAAACCCTCAGCATACCTCTGGCTCGCATCGTACCCAAGGGTACAATGCTTGGGTTAAATATAATTTGGTGAGGGTTGGAAGTTCATTATGTATGTAAGACGAAGAAGGCCTGTAATTTTAAGAAATTATTTGCGGACAGGGCTAATTTATGAGGGTAAAGAATTAACACCTTAAAACTTTAGTATGGTATATAACAGCCTTTGTTCTAGTTGCACATTTTGTCAAAATAGTTAAACAATGAAATACATTTAAAGTAGAAAACAAAACATATTGGAGATTTCTGTACAGGTCATTACGGAACTTTATCTATACTTACAGTCACGAGTTTCAGAACAGAAGTGGGAGAAGCGGTCTTCTATTAGAACCAATCTGGTTCCATTTTTAATCCTCTATTTTGGAATTGTAGATAGTATAGTCTAGAGTTAAAGACACAGGAATCCAGTCTCTGCTAGCAAGGGTTACAAAGCAGGTGTCAGTTTTTCAGTTAGAAGCGAAATGAAGAAAAAAATCAATTAATCAATTCTTAAGTACTTGCGGCATTACAAGCAATCAACTTATATCAGATAATTTAAGCTGGTATGGGGTTGTTTAGACGCTTCGGTAAGGTTAGGAAGTCATGTGACTAATTAGATGTCACATGAAGCAACATACTAGATGACCAGAGTAGTCATCTACAACGCTTCATATATCCAAACGATCCTGTGTCCTTGGTACTTACGTTATTAAGACATTCACGCAAGAAGAACGAAGGACAAATGTCAAAAGTGATGAGCAAGAAACCTCAGGACAGAGGAATTCCACGACGTTTCTAAAGGTACCATCGAAATACTTAACGGTGAACCTCATGAAATCAAAGTCACAAACCACAATGAAGATCGCTTATGAGCACTTGAGATTCAAGAAATATCTCAGTAACATTGCTCCATCTACTGTCCGGAAGAGAAAATCCAGAAGATAGAAACTATATGAAGGAACCACTGTCAAAGTGGGCCCTTTTTGCCTACCCCGGCATACCATCAACTATCCACTGCCTCTGACCCTACTCGAATCTACCTGACACCCTGATGAACGCCAGGATTTTGATCCATGGCTAATGGTGCTTAATTAGAACATTTAAGTTAGACAACGAACTCTGAAATCATTATGGAGCTATAGTGCCTAATGGTAAAGTATAAAATTAGATGAGGAGCTCCACATCACCTTAGTGGTGAATAAAATCAGACTATTTAAAATTTCCCAGGCTTGTTGGATTTTACGGATTTGAAAACAGATTTCACAAACAAACAGAGCTCCCAGAGGGTCATTTTTTAATATCCACGTTTTTCGTTCCTTACAAAGGTCATTTTACCTCTTCGGAAGCACGCTATATGTATTTACAACCTAGATCTGCCTCTAAATTTTCTTTATCTAAGTCAGTTATGAGGAAAAACTGTGAGCAAATAACCTCTCCAATTCCGCTAAAATAGTTTCAGTTTCAGACGGAGAACCGAATGCTCATGTAACTCTGCCATAAGCCAACTACAATGCACGTATGAAGTTTGTATGATAATATGTAAATTGCTTGTGAAAGTTTGACTGTTTAAGGTTGAACGTAAAAACGAGAAAGAATGGCACGCGACGGGAAGCGGGGAAGCTGCTCGGATGGAATTTATTCAGCTCCGTAGACGATTTCGTTGGGAACGATTGTTTAAGGTCAAAGTGCAGGATTATATAAGAAACGGAATGGAAGCTTTGAACTTACTTTGTGGTATTGATACTATAACGTTCTATTGAAGTATTTTATATTGCTTTTTTATGTTCTATAGCAGTACTTAACCAAATTCATTTAATAAATCCTTAAAGGTTTTTTTATAAGAAAACACCGTGCGCGAAAATAACAAATCTATACAAATAGGTTGTGTTATTCCTGCTGCTCGAAAAACAATTGTCGTAGTGTTCGAGAATACAGGGCATTTGACGAAACCGTATTCTGTTAACGACGATAGAAATAGGTAGAAAAATTAGATAAAAAAAATGGCTTATTTTCTTCCAAGGAAGCTACTCTTGCAGCAGCGTTTTTCTCAATTTAAATGTGGTATAAGTGGATTCGACATGCCAGTAAAATGAGTACCTATCTGTTTTTCTAAATAAAAAAGAAACAAATCACTTTCCACCGCCAAGTTGACGATCAAATTGAGTTTCCTTAAAAACAGGAAAGGTGATACGTTCGACGTCTGAATTTACCAAATAAATCAACGAATTGGATACGGAAAGGAAAGCTGCCGACGCAAATTTTTAAATGCGGTTTTCTCAGGGACCGAAACTTCTTTCAAACTTCTTTCAATAATACGAATGGATACAAAGCGCGTATTAAACAAAGGTTGACAAGTTTTCTACGGATACGTAAAAAATGTGGGATACTTTGACGTTTCACACGAGAATGGTAACAGTGTTATTTGATTATTAACTTCCGAGTCTTCCCTGAAAAGAGTGATTGTCGATTTGAGGTGACGTTTTCCACGTTTGTGGAAGGTCTGCAGAAAGAAAAGGTTTTCAACCCCTAGAGGGTCGTTAAAACATGTCCCAAAAAACGAGTCTGGAGATTACAGACAAAGATTTCCTGATTAGACAAGATGTATACAGAATTGATTGCTCCTCGATTCTGTTTTTGCCAGCTAAGGTCCTACATAAGCGAGACTAACGGGGATAAAATCATTTAAAGTGAATTCAGGTGTTCCATTTGCCAGTCAATATGATCATTTCCTTGTCAGATTGACATGGAAGATGACATATGTCAAGTGAAATGTAATTAGCATTAGCGAAATATCAGTGGCGTTACAAATTTACTTAAGTACACTTAGGCTTTGCAAAAAAATCAGTTTGTTGATATTAAGGGAACACTCTGCGGACTAATGCTCTGTTCAGCATTGAATTATACGTGTAATATCTAGTAACCAGCCAGGATCATTCGACAACTATACCCACCAGACATATACCGGCTTCGAATTTATTAGGCCCCATCAGTATAGCAGCCGTCGAATGATCAGGATTGTTCTGGTGTATTAAATAGAGATATGAACTGAGTGTAGGTGAGATGTAATATATTCCTATATTTTCTGAAAATTTGCAATAATAGACAGGCATCATTTTGCTGCTCCTCATTGATGCATACAGTGGATAAGACAATTTAAAAAAAAAGAAATGAAAATAAAATAAGTTTATAAATGATTTAAATAAAGAACTGAAAAGATATGCAATTATTAGGTCAATCAGTCGGTTATACTGTTTTTATAGCAGTCTATTTTACTTTTATGTCAGGAACATCGACAGCTCGGAATTGGAACATGGAAAATAAGGCTTCTGTATCTAATTTTATTATCTTGCCCTAGACCATGCCATTTATGTGACGAGAAAAGTTAAAATAAATGCGATAACGTTCCTAGAAACACAATTTATATCTGCTATTCTCCGTTTTCTCGCCAACTTCGTCATTCCGGGAAAGATATCTCATAAGTTTGGAAGGAATGTGGAATTTATAACTTCAAAACATTGGCAACAAACAACACATAAAAGTACGTAATAAAGATTTAAAGCATTTTATCTAGATTTCGATTTAAAACTCAGGAATCGTCAAGTTTTATATAACAATGTGATCCTGACATTAAATTTCAATTTTCTCTTTTTATTGAACCAATAAAAGTGTCAACGTTTCTTCGATTTTATTTCGACATCTTCAAGATTCGAATAAATTTTTATTTAAATACACATTTATTTGTTAAGGGTTCTGAAGATTCCGGAATAAAATCTAAGTAACGTTGAGGATTATACATATATTAATCAGATTGTTTTTTAATTCTATAATTTATAGTTATTTAACTGTAAGTTATGTTATCACGTATTAAAAACGGCGTCTACGCAAACTGTTACAAAAGGTACTGAGTATCTCATTATGACTTTTTTTACTCAATATTTAGGAAATGCGATGTGGTTTTAGAGTTTGAAATAGAATTTATAACGTCAAATATTATTATAATTCATTCTGGATTTGTCTGCATTGTATTATTTTTTAACGAATCGTTTTTTTGTCACAATTAATTCTAAAATCGCGGAAAATATATTTTTTTATTTTCTTTATCTATTAAAGTTTAGCTACTCACGTTTGATAAACGATAATATCCAAAACAGTGACGTTCTTAAAAAAATATCTAACAATTTTCTAGTTTTCTGTTCTATTTCTGACAGGATATTTACAAACTTGGAGAGGATGTCTGAAGAGGAAATAAATCGTTATATTTTTAATAACTAGTGAATTACCACAATGATACGATGAAAACAATTTTGGGACCGCTGACTCCATCGACAGCTCTGCCTCTGGTCATTAATTCATTGTTACTGTATTGATGGGTCATTTTGGTATATTTATTCGTACTTATTAAAACACACACCGCAGAAAACGCAGAAGTAAGAATCTAGGAAAATAAATAATTTCACTCAAACATTAGTTCACTAATAACTGCCACAATAAAAGACACACGCTTCCGTAATGAAAACTAGTGTACAAAATTGAACTAGAAATGTTTACTACAAGAAATGGGATAAAAAAGCGGAGATATGCTATTTACAGCTATGACTATTCACTTTTTTTTTACAGAGTATGTAAATGTGCGACGATTCTAGAAGTTCTAAAAAAGTTTTAATATTTTACAGTACTTTTCTCTTCTAAAATTAAAATTCCTAAGAGTTGTTCGACGCTTGAAAGCATTTAAATAATTTTATAGAAAATTTCACAGACCCCACTAATCACGAATCTTACTTATGATAAAACTGAAAACATATTAACATTTTCTGAATTCAGTGAGACTTCTCCAGCAAGAGCAACAGTCAGTATAGTGAAAACTCTAAGGTTGTACACCGAAGAAGTTGCCTCTCCCAACTTTGTGCTAATTTGGGGTTATATTCATCAAAAAGTTTTATTAAATCAAGGAATGTAACGACTATGAGCTTTAGCGGGGCTATTACGTAATATCCCCTTGGTGTTTCGGGGTGATTCTGCAACCTGACACCATTTGCTACAGCTGCTGTACTTCGGTATATACAGAATGTTCTTGGGTGGGTGTTGTCGAGTTGTACTTGTATATAAAAAAATAGAGTAACATGATAACATCAATTGGGTGCGTCTCAGGTCAAAAATTTTGACATGCGCATTTCTGATATAAATAATACTTGGTTATGGTAATAGTTTACTTGTGTACCATTTCTTATATCACTTTTTTCGGTTCCCGCGTTGGAAAAAGGATGGTCGGGACAACATTTCATCAGCGAGATATTTTTTGTTTATTCACTTCCACCGCCTCCTTTCTTTAATAAACTTAAAGAGTGGGTATATACCCACAGCCGCAGACAGAACAAACAAGATAAATCTTCGCGTTATAAGAAGCCACCCCGGCTTTCGCAATCCACCCTGTTGAGTCCTAAATGTGGATCTGCCGCGCTGTGAGCGCCAGGGTCGATAATCCCGCTGTTTGCCGAAGGTTGACTGAGAAAGCTGGCTATGGCAGACACGCACTCTTCCTTTGGGCGCGCTCCCTGCTCCACTCAGATCAGAGATCCCGTCGGGGCGGCCTTGGCCGGTTAGGTGTTTGTGTTGCTTTGCAGCCTGTGAACTCCGTATTCCGTTTTTACTGAAAGATTAGTTTGGGAAGGCTAATGGAAGAAAGATTTATTACAACAGGAAAGTATGTTACGGGAGAGACCCATGGACGTGCTGCCCATGGGTGTCGTTTGCCTAAAAGCGTTTATTTATTTGTTATATGTATATTTTTAAAGTAATTTAACAAATTGGTTTTTAATATAGTGCAATTCTTTTTAAAAATTAACTAATTGAAATTAAGTTTTCAATCGCTTAGGGTTTTCTTTTCAGTTATTATGTTTGAAACTAGAATCCACAACAATGTATTAAATTTAGATATAAGTTAACGATTGAGGTCTTATTTTTAATAATTTCCCTGACACATGACTTGACAGACTCACAATTCGTTGGTGCGTATGCATAAATGCCTTTAGCGACTATAGTCTGTTTGGAAATGAAAGAGAGTAATAAAACCCCGAGATAAGAACCGGCCATGGGCGTGGTAATATTTCGTTTCAGGTAATTATCGGGTAATGACAGGGATTGGAAAATCGACTATCTACAGACTTTTAAAGGAAACAAAAAATGAACAAGATACTATAAATCCCCCAAAATCATCTACAGGGAGGTCAAAAGTCGTTATAGATGATTTCTTCAAAAATGTCATTCGCAGAAAAGTACACTCATTTTATTTTAAAAAAGAAATACCAACGCTAAACAAAATTTTAAGTGAACTTTCAGAGGACAACGATTTGCCAAAAATCAGTAGAAGCAAATTATGGGCCGTCTTACGAGAGTTGAATTTTTGCTGGGAAAAGCAGAACAGGAAGTCAGTTCTTATCGATAAAGATGAAATTATTTGTTGGCGAAGATCCTACTTAAGATCAATTAGAAAATTCCGTGACGAAGGGAGGAATATTTATTATCTAGACGAAACTTGGGTCAACGAGGGATATACTGTAACAAAAGTATGGCAAGATAAAAATGTAAAAAGTTTTCGACAAGCATTTTTGGATGGACTTTCAACAGGGTTCAAGGCACCTTCAGGTAAAGGGCGAAGATTAATAGTGACACATATAGGTAGTGCCAGTGGTTTTGTAGATGGCGGTTTACTTTTATTTGAATCTAAAAATACAGGTGACTATCACGAAGACATGAACGCAGATGTTTTCGAAGAGTATTTTACACAGATGTTGGATCTTATTCCTCCGGGGTCTGTAATTGTCATGGATAATGCCAGTTACCATTCACGGCAGACCGAGCGGACGCCTACGACTGCTTGGAGGAAAGCCGATATAATTCAATGGTTATCCGGAAAAAACATTTCTTTTGAAACAAATATGGTGAAAAAGGAACTTTTGACACTTGTCAATCTTAATAAAGATCAGAAAAAATATGTTATCGATGAAATGGCAACAAATCGCCAAATAACGGTACTACGGTTACCACCTTATCACTGTGAACTTAACCCAATCGAATTAGTCTGGGCGCAGGTAAAAGGAGATGTAGCGCGAAATAATACGACGTTTAAATTAAGTGACGTGAAAATTTTGTTAAAAAATTCCTTGGAACGAGTAACTGCAGATAACTGGCAAAGATGTATACATCATGTACAAAAAGAAGAGGAGAAAATGTGGGAACTCGATAATTTAATTGACGTTACTGTGGAACCTATCGTTATCAATCTAGGAGACGAAGATAATTCATCAGAATATTCAGAGGATGAATTTTAATATACCTACTTTTTTATTTTCTTTATTGTACATTTATACAACACTACATTTACTCACCATAATTTGAATTTTCAAAATACATATATTTTTGTGTGGAATAAAAGTCTATTCATTAAATTTAAATAAATATTTTGATAATAATATTGAATAATTTTATTTGAATTACTAAAAACCCTCTTAACCCGGTTATGATGCTTAAAGTAGCCTCATGTTTTGAAATGCTGTTTTTATATTGTTTACTTATAAGAGAAATGGACCGAGAAATTGAAGCAGCATAGACAAAGACGGATTGTCGGGGATTAAATTTTAGCTACCTGCTACAATTTAGTACAGTCCGATCGCACAAAGTTTTTTTAAAAGTACACCTCATCCTATACCGATAATACATAATATAAACATATTGAATATAAGCACTAGTACTACATTTATTTACGATTTGCATACATAATAAGCTTTTATTACTCTCTTTCATTTCTAAACATACTATAATGGGAAACGAATTATAACAATGCGAGAGAAATACGAGTAAATAGAAAATGATAATTTGCCTAAATTCCACGCATAAAATGCCATTCGAAGCTGGGTTTCATGTGTGATTAGGGAAAATTGATACGGATTTGAATTCCATGGCAGAACTAGTAGTCTGGCTACGTGTTTAACTGCTGTTACACACCATATTTTACTGAACTGTGGTCGGGAAACTAAACTGTTTTCAAACGAGCTCTATCAGATTTTATAGTTTTTTGATACGCGTTGCGAATAATGATAAAATTTCAAATCGTTTTCCTTTGGTACTTCACCACGATAATAGTTATTTATTATATATTTTATACACGCAAGAATGTTTAATATTCTTAAGTTGATAAAGGGCAATTAAAACACGAATGCAATACAACGTTTTATCGATAATCATAATCATATTTGTGGAGTCAGAATTATTGCAATTTAATAAAAAAATATTCGCACTACTTGATATTTCTTGCTAGTACTCAATGAAACGTGATAGATTTTGTTATACCTACTGGTTCCTATGGGACGTTGTTTATTATCAATTATTTAATAAACAGTTTTATCTGAATTTGGTAAAAATGCAAGAAAGAAATTGTGTTCCTGTGGTTGTTTTTGAAGAAGCTCAAGAAGCAATTTTCCATTTATTGCCAGCGAAATCCAGGGAACATTACGAAAAAGTGTTCGCAGAATTTAATGAATGGAGGAAAATACGGAGAGTAATGACAATAAATGAAGAAGAAATGCTATCGTATTTTCTAAATTTGAAGAAAAAATATGCAATTTCATCTATATGGTCGAAGTATTCGATGTTGAAAAGTACTTTATTATAAAGGTCTACAAGAATATAGATATTGGAAAATCTAACAAGCTTACTGCTTATTTGAAGAGTGAATGGAGAGGATACAAAGCAAAAAAAGCTGCAGTATTGGAAAGAGCACATATTGAAGAACTTTTTACTGGGGCTTCCGATAAAGACCAATGATTAAGGTAATATCTCTGTACCTTTTACCTTTTACTATACTACTATATACTATACCTTTTACATGTTGTTAGGTATATAGTGAATTTTGAATTATTGTAGGTTGCACTAAACTAATAATGGGGGTTTCTGGTGCTTGTCGATGCTGCGAATTGATAAATTTAAAGATTACTGACGTACAGGACATTGGCAGTTACCAACTTGTTTCAATATCTGACATCAAGACGGGCATTTCAAGAACATTTACAATTATAGAAGAAGGATTTTGCGGAAATGCTGTTGAAATATGCAGAAAATATATTTCTCTGCGCCCAATTTGTTGGACCGTTAGGTCGTTTGTTCGAATAATGTACTGATTGATGAATATGAGATGTTGAACTTCTGAATTCTGCTTACAGACTACTTACAATAAATATAAATGTTCTCCTATAATTTCCCTACCTACTAAACCTGGGAGGGTTTTACCCATCCCTTGGTCAGGTCCCCGTTCTTAGAGTAACAAATAAACTTTATTGTACGTAAAACCGTACACAATTCGCCTAACACAAGATATATTCTCTTTAAGATACATCAATCAAAAATGTACTTCTCAGCCTGTTGGAATCAATACATTGGTACCCTCAATAGTTGGTTCATTCCTGAATATCGCAAATCCAGAAGCATATACTGGCCATTGAATGAGGCGCACTTAAACAACTTTATTGGCCAATAAAGGTGCTGATCTTACAATCATCAAAGGGCATGGTGGATGGAAGAGCTCGTATGTAGCAGAAAGTTATGTTGAGGAGTCTATAACTAACAAACTTGATATTGCAAGGAAAATCCAAGGACAATATAGCTGTTCCTTAAAAGAAGAGACATCCGTAACTTGTGCAAATTCTTCACAAACTTCGGCAGATGTTATGCGTTCCTATTTCCTAAAATGCTACAAGGGTTGTTATTAACAGAAAGGAAGTTAAATATGATGAAACAAAAAACGAAATATCTATTACTATACATGTAAATGTTAATGTTAATAACTAAATAAATTAAATTTTATTCATTATAGGTTTATTATTTTTTCATTATTCTACTAGTGAAATAAAGTTACTTTATTCCGCTAGTGGATAAAGTATTACTTTAGATGGTTCATATCTGTGGATAAAAGTCCGGTTATAAGGTGATTGTGGATGAAAATATAAAAATACAAAAGGAAACAAATAATTCAATTTGAAAACTTCAAAGAACGTTGAGAAGCAGAAAAAGTGTCATCAAAATAACTGGATAAACTTCAATAAAGGGTTCCAAATCACAAATTATAAAATAATGGCAAATTAAGGGGCTTTATACGATTCATAATTTAAAAAATTAGTCTAAATGGGTTCTATAAATTAATATATTATTTTAAGTTTGATGAAGCCTAGCGAGAAAATATAAAAAATTGTCTTAAAGCAACGCATTTTAACTGGAAACATTTTTAGAATCAGTTTCGCCAAAGTCGGACGAAAATATCGATTTTATAAATTATAGATACACGAGTTGAATATAACGAGCTGGTCCTAATGATACACTAAGGAGAATATTAGACAAGAACGTCCTTTACAGACACTAAGAGATCATAAAATTTGTATATGTTCGAGAAATAGGGGGGAATTGAACAAAAGTGTTCCTTTTCTTTGCAGAGGGTAATTATCTGCGACTGTGAAAATAGATTTAAACAAAATTTATATACAGACAATAGAATACCTACATTAAAAGAAACAAAAAAATTTTATATGACATATGACATGACATTTTATATAACATGACAACCATTTCCGAGAAAAAAATTATCAAAAACTCCAACTTGATGTACAAAAGTTCCATTAATTAAGGCCCTACGTGATAAGAGGCACGATATGTTGTAGTTTGATTTGTCCTTGTGCGTTTAAAAATTACTGAATTTTGATTTTTGGTAAGTCCTTTAATTTATTTTATGATTATTTGGACAACGTGAATCTTTGGGTACCTACTTTAATTACTTACATATTTTTCAAATTCATAATTTAAGAGATTCATAATTACTAAAATTCGAGCTA
This sequence comes from Anoplophora glabripennis, assembly GCF_000390285.2. NCBI lineage: Eukaryota > Metazoa > Arthropoda > Insecta > Coleoptera > Cerambycidae > Anoplophora > Anoplophora glabripennis. The sequence continues at coordinate 2,341,882 of NW_019417028.1, forward strand.
GAATTTAAGCACAACACTATCTTCGTATCTTCTATAATAGTTGTTTACATTTTTTCCGTAGGGCAAGTCTGCCACGTGGTGTACATCAGCTGTGTCACGTTGTGATAAAACTCCCCAATATTAATACTCGCTGTATTTTGAAAACTGTTAATGTTACGCCCCTGTAATATGCAACTTTTTTTGTTCGTTTATGATTACTCTCATGCTGAAGTTATGGCAATTATACTTCTTACATCCTGTAGAGTAGGTATACGTTAATATAAACTAAATATGTAAATTGTAAACTTCGTTCGATTAAGTATGTCTGTTTACCGCCAAATTTATGAGAAATTGCAAAAGGAAATAATATAAGGTAAAAACAAATTCAAAACCAATGAAAAAGCGACGTTTGTTTCCGAAAGAACCAAAAATGACAACTACAGTGTCTTTTCAAGTTGATGCAGCCTTTTTTAACATGATGTGAAACTCGTAAGAGCTAATTTTGCCAAAAATTATCTTCCTTAAATCCAGGAAAGGAGTAAGCGCAAATAGACGCTTTCCTGGATTTAAAAAATCTAAGCAGCTGGATTGTCCGTCGGTTGTCGCACCTATGGTATACTGATGAGGGTTAACAAGTCCGAAACCGATATATGTTCAGCCGACGAATGATCCTAGTTGCATTTAATGATACCGCTAGTCGAGACAAAAGCAATAACATAATGTACGCTTATATTATTATGTGCATTTTTAAAGAATAATTTAATTTTCAGTCGACAAAGTGCGACTAGAGCGTCTTGTTTATACGTGGTAAGATTCCCGTTAAGAAATCGCAATAACATTGTTGCAACTGAAGAAGCCGTTCTACAAAATGTTAGAATGACCGACAATGACAGTAGGCGAACTTGAGATTTTTTTCTTTAGAATGTTTTAAAGAATTTAGTTTATGGCAATGGTGAAGTGAATAACGTGGAGGAGCTTAGACAGTGAATAGAAAATTCTCGTGAAGTTGTTTGTCTTAAATGATATTTTATTTTTGTCAAGTGAGATGACTTATTGTCGATGATTGAGATAAAAAATTTATTATTATTATTTATCGTAGAAATACTGCTGAACTCTAACATCATACAGAGTGGCAATACATCCGACGCTTCCTCAATATGCTGATACATCTCTCAATATTAATTTCCTGCCTTTTAACACAGACGCGTCAATATTTGCACTTAATTGGGACTTGAGATATAAACAAGCATCAAAATCGCCTCACAGGTTATTTGCTATCGCGGTGTGCTAGCGCTCGACGTGAAAATAAACAGGAAGGGGTATATATTAGCGAGCAGTAATTACAGGAAATGACGTTACCGTGTCCACATACGTGTAGCGGCGTTAAATCGATCCTACAATCAGTGCATGCTGGCCTTAATCTCTCTTATTGTCAGTGTTTGCGCCTATTCCAATGATTAAATTCCAGCGATGCAGGCCGACCGCAAATAGATTCTTAGTGCACCTACAAGTTTGTGTTTAACACCCCATATGTATAGGATCCGTGGGTTTGTAGCAAGCAGGCTATAGAATTAATCAGATACGACACAGGAATAGAACACATACACAGAATAAAGACGGGAAATCATACCAATCTACGTACAGTGCCGACCCTTTGAAAGTGGACGACTCTTATAAGCAAATTGTCTATAATTGGCCTTTGTGAAGCTGACTTGAAAATGTGAGGTTCAAATCGGTTGTCATTATATCAAATTTAATGTGTGTCTATCATACTAGTTCTAGTGAGCAAAACAAATCCAAATTAGGTAGCAAATTATTTATTTTTCCAATACTGAAATATATTATACATTCTAAGGGCCATTCATTCGCCGTCAACGAGATCTAAAAATGAAACACTTTTCGTCGTCAAAAAAACGCGATTCGTAAAGTTAGTATGTCCAAGTACCATTTTTGTCTATAACCCTGCAATCTATGCAATGTTCTTGTTATAATCCTCATAATGTTATCCCATGCGTTTTCAATTGCCTCCCAAAGTTCTTCGACGTTAACTGGACGGAAGTTTCTGTCGTAAATTTTGTTCACCATATATCCCCAGGACTTTGAGGGCCAAGGTAAAACATCGATGTTGTTATCAATGAACCATTCTGACGACAATTATCCTGCTTGAAAGTGAAATTCTGAGGATANTTAAGTTGATAAAGGGCAATTAAAACACGAATGCAATACAACGTTTTATCCATAATCACAATCATATTTGTGGAGTCAGAATTATTGCAATTTAATAAAATAAAAATATTTGCACTACTTGATATTTCTTGCTAGTACTCAATGAAACGTGTTAGATTTTGTTATACCTACTGGTTCCTATGGGACGTTGTTTATTATCAATTATTTAATAAACAGTTTTATCTGAATTTGGTAAAAATGCAAGAAGGTAATTGTGTTCCTGTGGCTGTTTTTGAAGAAGCTCAAGAAGCAATTTTCCATTTATTGCCAGCGAAATCCAGGGAACATTACGAAAAAGTGTTCGTAGAATTTAACGAATGGAGGAAAATACGGAGAGTAATGACAATAAATGAAGAAGACATGCTATCGTATTTTCTAAATTTGAAGAAATATGCAATTTCATCCATGTGGTCCAAGTATTCGATGTTGAAGAGTACTATAAAGGTTTACAAAAATATAGATATTGGAAAATATAACAAGCTTACTGCTTATTTGAAGAGTGACTCGAGAGGATATAAAGCAAAAAAGTTGTAGTATTGGAAAGAGCACATATTGAAGAATTTTTTACTGGGGCTTCCGATAAAGAATATTTAATGGTTAAGGTAATATCTTTTTACCTTTCACATGTTATATAGTGAACTTTGAATTATTTTAGGTTGCACTAATAATGGGGGTTTCTGGTGCTTGTCGATGCTGCGAATTGATAAATTTGAAAATTACTGACTTACAGGACGTTGGCAGTTACCAACTTGTTTCAATATCTGACACCAAGACGGGCATTTCAAGAACATTTACAATTATAGAAGAAGGATTTTGCGTGAATGCTGTTGAAATATGCAGAAATATACATCAATCAAGAATGTACTTCTCAGCCTGTTGGAATCAACACATTGGTACCCTCAATAGTTTGTTCATTCCTGAATATCGCAAATCCAGAAGCATATGCTGGCCATTGTATGAGGCGCACTTCAACAACTTCATTGGTCAATAAAGGTGCTGATCTTACAATCATCAAAGGGCATGGTGGATGGAAGAGCTCGTATGTAGCAGAAAGTTATGTTGAGGAGTCTATAACTAACAAACTTGATATTGCAAGGAAAATCCAAGGACAATATAGCTGTTCCTTAAAAGAAGAGACATCCGTAACTTGTGCAAATTCTTCACAAACTTCGGCAGATGTTATGCGTTCCTATTTCCTAAAATGCTACAAGGGTTGTTATTAACAGAAAGGAAGTTAAATATGATGAAACAAAAAACGAAATATCTATTACTATACATGTAAATGTTAATGTTAATAACTAAATAAATTAAATTTTATTCATTATAGGTTTATTATTTTTTCATTATTCTACTAGTGAAATAAAGTTACTTTATTCCGCTAGTGGATAAAGTATTACTTTAGATGGTTCATATCTGTGGATAAAAGTCCGGTTATAAGGTGATTGTGGATGAAAATATAAAAATACAAAAGGAAACAAATAATTCAATTTGAAAACTTCAAAGAACGTTGAGAAGCAGAAAAAGTGTCATCAAAATAACTGGATAAACTTCAATAAAGGGTTCCAAATCACAAATTATAAAATAATGGCAAATTAAGGGGCTTTATACGATTCATAATTTAAAAAATTAGTCTAAATGGGTTCTATAAATTAATATATTATTTTAAGTTTGATGAAGCCTAGCGAGAAAATATAAAAAATTGTCTTAAAGCAACGCATTTTAACTGGAAACATTTTTAGAATCAGTTTCGCCAAAGTCGGACGAAAATATCGATTTTATAAATTATAGATACACGAGTTGAATATAACGAGCTGGTCCTAATGATACACTAAGGAGAATATTAGACAAGAACGTCCTTTACAGACACTAAGAGATCATAAAATTTGTATATGTTCGAGAAATAGGGGGGAATTGAACAAAAGTGTTCCTTTTCTTTGCAGAGGGTAATTATCTGCGACTGTGAAAATAGATTTAAACAAAATTTATATACAGACAATAGAATACCTACATTAAAAGAAACAAAAAAATTTTATATGACATATGACATGACATTTTATATAACATGACAACCATTTCCGAGAAAAAAATTATCAAAAACTCCAACTTGATGTACAAAAGTTCCATTAATTAAGGCCCTACGTGATAAGAGGCACGATATGTTGTAGTTTGATTTGTCCTTGTGCGTTTAAAAATTACTGAATTTTGATTTTTGGTAAGTCCTTTAATTTATTTTATGATTATTTGGACAACGTGAATCTTTGGGTACCTACTTTAATTACTTACATATTTTTCAAATTCATAATTTAAGAGATTCATAATTACTAAAATTCGAGCTAGAATTTAAGCACAACACTATCTTCGTATCTTCTATAATAGTTGTTTACATTTTTTCCGTAGGGCAAGTCTGCCACGTGGTGTACATCAGCTGTGTCACGTTGTGATAAAACTCCCCAATATTAATACTCGCTGTATTTTGAAAACTGTTAATGTTACGCCCCTGTAATATGCAACTTTTTTTGTTCGTTTATGATTACTCTCATGCTGAAGTTATGGCAATTATACTTCTTACATCCTGTAGAGTAGGTATACGTTAATATAAACTAAATATGTAAATTGTAAACTTCGTTCGATTAAGTATGTCTGTTTACCGCCAAATTTATGAGAAATTGCAAAAGGAAATAATATAAGGTAAAAACAAATTCAAAACCAATGAAAAAGCGACGTTTGTTTCCGAAAGAACCAAAAATGACAACTACAGTGTCTTTTCAAGTTGATGCAGCCTTTTTTAACATGATGTGAAACTCGTAAGAGCTAATTTTGCCAAAAATTATCTTCCTTAAATCCAGGAAAGGAGTAAGCGCAAATAGACGCTTTCCTGGATTTAAAAAATCTAAGCAGCTGGATTGTCCGTCGGTTGTCGCACCTATGGTATACTGATGAGGGTTAACAAGTCCGAAACCGATATATGTTCAGCCGACGAATGATCCTAGTTGCATTTAATGATACCGCTAGTCGAGACAAAAGCAATAACATAATGTACGCTTATATTATTATGTGCATTTTTAAAGAATAATTTAATTTTCAGTCGACAAAGTGCGACTAGAGCGTCTTGTTTATACGTGGTAAGATTCCCGTTAAGAAATCGCAATAACATTGTTGCAACTGAAGAAGCCGTTCTACAAAATGTTAGAATGACCGACAATGACAGTAGGCGAACTTGAGATTTTTTTCTTTAGAATGTTTTAAAGAATTTAGTTTATGGCAATGGTGAAGTGAATAACGTGGAGGAGCTTAGACAGTGAATAGAAAATTCTCGTGAAGTTGTTTGTCTTAAATGATATTTTATTTTTGTCAAGTGAGATGACTTATTGTCGATGATTGAGATAAAAAATTTATTATTATTATTTATCGTAGAAATACTGCTGAACTCTAACATCATACAGAGTGGCAATACATCCGACGCTTCCTCAATATGCTGATACATCTCTCAATATTAATTTCCTGCCTTTTAACACAGACGCGTCAATATTTGCACTTAATTGGGACTTGAGATATAAACAAGCATCAAAATCGCCTCACAGGTTATTTGCTATCGCGGTGTGCTAGCGCTCGACGTGAAAATAAACAGGAAGGGGTATATATTAGCGAGCAGTAATTACAGGAAATGACGTTACCGTGTCCACATACGTGTAGCGGCGTTAAATCGATCCTACAATCAGTGCATGCTGGCCTTAATCTCTCTTATTGTCAGTGTTTGCGCCTATTCCAATGATTAAATTCCAGCGATGCAGGCCGACCGCAAATAGATTCTTAGTGCACCTACAAGTTTGTGTTTAACACCCCATATGTATAGGATCCGTGGGTTTGTAGCAAGCAGGCTATAGAATTAATCAGATACGACACAGGAATAGAACACATACACAGAATAAAGACGGGAAATCATACCAATCTACGTACAGTGCCGACCCTTTGAAAGTGGACGACTCTTATAAGCAAATTGTCTATAATTGGCCTTTGTGAAGCTGACTTGAAAATGTGAGGTTCAAATCGGTTGTCATTATATCAAATTTAATGTGTGTCTATCATACTAGTTCTAGTGAGCAAAACAAATCCAAATTAGGTAGCAAATTATTTATTTTTCCAATACTGAAATATATTATACATTCTAAGGGCCATTCATTCGCCGTCAACGAGATCTAAAAATGAAACACTTTTCGTCGTCAAAAAAACGCGATTCGTAAAGTTAGTATGTCCAAGTACCATTTTTGTCTATAACCCTGCAATCTATGCAATGTTCTTGTTATAATCCTCATAATGTTATCCCATGCGTTTTCAATTGCCTCCCAAAGTTCTTCGACGTTAACTGGACGGAAGTTTCTGTCGTAAATTTTGTTCACCATATATCCCCAGGACTTTGAGGGCCAAGGTAAAACATCGATGTTGTTATCAATGAACCATTCTGACGACAATTATCCTGCTTGAAAGTGAAATTCTGAGGATANCCAAAGTTCTTCGACGTTAACTGGACGGAAGTTTCTGTCGTAAATTTTGTTCACCATATATCCCCAGGACTTTGAGGGCCAAGGTAAAACATCGATGTTGTTATCAATGAACCATTCTGACGACAATTATCCTGCTTGAAAGTGAAATTCTGAGGGTACAGCATAGTCACAACAAACATCAGGACCTTGGCAGCTTATCCAAGCCCAAACGTTAATGGAGAATCCATCGCTGCGCTGTGTGGGTTTCACATAAGGCTCCGAATACCTTATAATCTCTGGTGGGTAGACACGGACAGAAGCATCGGAGCAAGACTGAAAACTTTTTTCGTCCGAAAATATAATATTCTCCCAGAAGATGTCTGGGAGAATATTATATTTTTATATAACTGTATTTGCGGCCACGTAATTCTTCAGCTCCGAATCTTTCACCCGGTTCCTTGCAGTTCGCACTGATCCAGGAAAATTCGTCTCAAAGGCAGCTGCTACTGCCATGTCAAAAGGATTTATTCTTAGGTGGTGCTTACTTTTCGACGTCCACCTCAGTGAACATAACGTACGTGACCCTCCGCAATCCATTTTTCTTTGAGTTTAAATTTGCTGTTCTTGCATACATGCAGATCATCCGCAATGACCAATCATTCTGAAGTAAAGTTATAGCTCTCACTTTCTCTGGTTCCGTTAAAAGCGGAATCTTGAATTACCAAGTAACTTACTAATGACAGACATATAAAAACTTGTCATAATAAAAAGTAGACCACGTCACATTAGAAAAATAAATCGTCCAGTTTCAAAGGGCCGGCAGTGTACCATCAATTTTCACCCACTGAACACGAATCAATGTCCTTAACTTCAAAAATTTTTATAAAAATCGCTGATACAGCACCTTTTGCAATTCGAAACACAGTAATGGAGCTGAACTGATAAGGAATATCCAACCAACTCCTACATATAGTCCAAATTACACTTAGAGAGAAAAAAATTACCTACACTTTTATAAGTGGAAATGGTAAAGGGGCTTATAACAAACATAAAAAAATAAATGTGTGAGCAGGGGTGGCGGAGGGTTGATTTGAGGGGTGGAAAAGTTGTAAGAAATTATATCATTGGGAGTTCTGGCGAAAGTTGACGTCAAACAAAAAAGTTTCCTATACAAAAGTTGTAGATCATGCACATATCTACAACTTTTGTAGATGTTTTTTAATTTTTCTAAATTTAAACAAATTATCAACAATTACTGAAAAATTCATTGTTGCGTCATTTTTTATCTTCTTTTGCATTTTTCAGCATGTTTTACATGTGATTACAGTTTTTTTTACTTCACCAAAAAGTATATGTCAAAACGAAAGAAATGATCACCGGCAGAACTCCGTACGATGATTTTTCTAAGTAGAATTTTTCTTTGAAAAAAAAGTGTTTCAGACCGAAAAATGAATATCTCGGAAACTTCTTGACTTTTTTATCTAAAAAAATTTATGGTTATTTAACACACAGAGAGGTATACTTTCACCACGTTTCGTCAAAATTAAATTATTTTTGCAGAAATGAGAAATAAAAAACGAAAAATAAGAAAAAAAAACAGGTTTTCGCATATTTCTCGAAAATTTTGAGGTATCTTAAAAAGTGACCTCTACAAAAGTTGTAGATTTTTGCACGATCTACAACTTTTGTATTGGATAATTTTTTATTTGACGTCAACTTTCGCCAGAAATCCCAATGATACAATTTCTCACAACTTTTCAACCCCCCAAATCAACCCTCCGCCACCCCTGCTCACACATTTATTTTTTTTACGTTTATTATAAGCCCCTTTACCATTTCCACTTATAAAAGTTCAGGTAACAATTTCCCCTCTAAATGCGTTATTTCGATCGGTCTAATATGTATCATAATCTACTGGAGACGATTTTGAAATCAGTTTTCATCGATCAGCTCATAGTTTAATTTCTAACCTCAAAAATGTGCCTGTAAATCGCTGAGGTTGTTACCTTCTTCATGCAATCCAATACATTCCACATGGATATATTGTAAACATTTTATGTAAGAACAAACCCACATTGTTAATATAAAATGACTTTATTAGCAGTACCTAACCCCAAGATAATAAAAAATAAATACAAATAAAAAGAGTTGCTCATGGAAAGCAAATGAGACATAATCAAAACAAAATATAGATGAAGTAACGAAAAGAAAAATTTTTGCCAAAAAATCGATAGACCCTATCACTTAGTAGAAATATTAAATATATACAGGGTGTCTCTGATGAAATAAGTGAGTTTTTTGAAAAGGGTAAAATTCGACAAATGCCGGGAGTATTTGCACGTATCCCAGACTAATTTTGACCATTGTTTGGAAGATTGGAAGCATGCTTATTAGCACATGGAAACAACTTTGTACAATTGTAGAGCATATCGTCTATTGGCAAGTACCTAATTCGTTTATTCGTTTAATTTTTATGTTACTTTTAAATGAAATTTGAATAAATTTTATCATCAAAACCGCCATCAGTGCTTTCGTAGGCACGGCTTTAAATTTGTTTAAACCTCCACATGATTTTTTTTCCAATTCAAAACGTAATGCTTAATAAAAGCTGCCCATTTTCGTGTCCTTTATCACCCTTTTTAAGGAACGTACTTATTTCCGAAACACTCTGTATATTTCTTAATATAACTGTATAATATAAAATTATGATGTGGGAATGGTAATCATGCCGTCTAGATGGACTCTGTAAAAGTCCTCATTAGAATTAGAAAGGAATATATAAATTGCATTTTTTCTTCTCTATCTATTCTTATTCAATACATCTATGATTTACAGTCGATTACGCAGGCCCCCCACTAAATGTAAATATGGATTTGGTATTCTTCAGACGACCCAATTTCTATATATAAAATGTTTCTCGGGCGAGGTCATCGAGACGACGGGTCGGAAAGCTGCTCGCAATCGGCAACACAAGCTTTCAATCGATGATGCGGACATCCTCGACTTCCGAATGGTGAACAGTGCCGAGAAAGAGGAAAAGTCAAGATGAGGTTAATTTATAATTCAAAAAATTGTTTTTTTATACAAATAATTATGTTTGACGAAGAAGCGATAAATCTTTCCGGTTCCATGAAACATCAAATTGCTAGTTGGGTCACCTTAGCTTTAGGAATTTACCTCGTGACCTAAAAAATCCACAACTCGACTAATCAGATTGGAAGCAGTATTCCGAAGCTTGGTAAAACGTAACCACAAAGTTGCGCTAAATCAATTACGTTACTCGAAACACTCGAGCCGCAAACGAATTCTCAATGAAGAGGCATATCGAGGAAACTCTACGCGTATTTTGCGCTATTTTAACGGCTTTCCTCAGGCCATTATGCAATTAAGCTAATTCGAGTGCCGCAACGGCGGCGTTGCGGCAACAGCCCTGCTTCTATATAGCTACATTGTAGCTGTGCCGGTGCATAGCCGTCTCGCCATAGATGGATAGCGGATGAGCAGGTAATCTCCTGGCTTTAGATGAATTATTTCCACGGGGCGGCTTGACGCGTAGTGTTGATGAAGTCATTAATTCGGTATTTAGCGTGTTTTAGGTAAAGTCGGTAATAGCTGGAGATATATTGGCATCGTCTTGGTTGCAGAGCGACGCCAAGGGATTTATTACTAGCTACCGGGTATTGTGGTGTAATTGCTAGTTGCGCTATAGTAGTTGTTTCCAATATCAGCAGTTGAGAGTTTTGTCTGTGGGGTTGGGTGTCTTCTGCACATCTAGATTTCTGGTATCGAAGAACATTGTTTGAAATTTGAAAAGAAAAAAATTGAATTTGTTAGAATTAGTACCTTAAAAATGAAGAGCAAATAAAACGGACGTCATACTGACTTTTTATTAAATATCACTTAAGACGATTGAAAAAGGACGTTTATACAGGGTGTTCTACAAGATCTATGACAAACTTTGAGACATGGTAGCTGGGTTAATTTCAAACATTTTTTCTTATATGAACATAGGTCCGATTCGTTTTTGTCAAGAAGTTACAAGCATTTTAAAAAATATAATGTCATATTTTAATCAAAGTATATTACATGATTTGTTCTCTCTTGATATACTCTATTCATTCATAAGACAGAATCTAATAAATTATAAAAATAAATAATAATAGCAATATCAAATACGGTTATAGCGGCACTGGTGACGCTGGTGATACTTAGTAGTAGTAATTGTAGTAGTAACAGTAGAAGAAGTAGTAATAGTTAATGTTGCGGCAATGTAATAGTGTCAATAGCAGCATTACGAACCTATAAATTCTTCATTTTGTAAATGTCTATCTAGCATTACTTGGCAAAACTGGCACCGCCTATTAGTGTCATTTCGATATAATTTTTGTACCAGGCAATAACAATATGGTTTATATTTGTTTACTTTCAATACTCTCTGAATCGAACTTTAGGATATTTCCAAACACCTTGAAGCATCTTAAATCGAATGTTTTGGGATTTCTTGAAAGTAAAGTAAAATCATTTCTTGCATATTTTCAGTCAGAACGTTGTGGAGTTTATTTCGGGAAATCTTCGTGCATATACTCGCGTAACAACCTTTTTGATTCATTGATGACGTAGGGCTTAATATCGTTCAAAATATGTGGTATCCGCACGATGGTGCATCACCACATAGAAGGTGACAAGTAACTGCTTGGTTAAATGATCATTTCCCGAATAATTTGGTCCACAAGGTCCAATAACATGGCCACCACGTTCTCCACATCTAAATCGTTTAGACTTATATTCATGGGGACATGCAAAAATCACTACCCGACAGCAGTTACTTGAAAGAATTCAGGATGTAGCTAACCAGATAAGAAATGATCCAAATCTCAACAGTCGAGTGATGGAATNGTTTATACAGGGTGTTCTACAAGATCTATGACAAACTTTGAGACATGGTAGCTGGGTTAATTTCAAACATTTTTTCTTATATGAACATAGGTCCGATTCGTTTTTGTCAAGAAGTTACAAGCATTTTAAAAAATATAATGTCATATTTTAATCAAAGTATATTACATGATTTGTTCTCTCTTGATATACTCTATTCATTCATAAGACAGAATCTAATAAATTATAAAAATAAATAATAATAGCAATATCAAATACGGTTATAGCGGCACTGGTGACGCTGGTGATACTTAGTAGTAGTAATTGTAGTAGTAACAGTAGAAGAAGTAGTAATAGTTAATGTTGCGGCAATGTAATAGTGTCAATAGCAGCATTACGAACCTATAAATTCTTCATTTTGTAAATGTCTATCTAGCATTACTTGGCAAAACTGGCACCGCCTATTAGTGTCATTTCGATATAATTTTTGTACCAGGCAATAACAATATGGTTTATATTTGTTTACTTTCAATACTCTCTGAATCGAACTTTAGGATATTTCCAAACACCTTGAAGCATCTTAAATCGAATGTTTTGGGATTTCTTGAAAGTAAAGTAAAATCATTTCTTGCATATTTTCAGTCAGAACGTTGTGGAGTTTATTTCGGGAAATCTTCGTGCATATACTCGCGTAACAACCTTTTTGATTCATTGATGACGTAGGGCTTAATATCGTTCAAAATATGTGGTATCCGCACGATGGTGCATCACCACATAGAAGGTGACAAGTAACTGCTTGGTTAAATGATCATTTCCCGAATAATTTGGTCCACAAGGTCCAATAACATGGCCACCACGTTCTCCACATCTAAATCGTTTAGACTTATATTCATGGGGACATGCAAAAATCACTACCCGACAGCAGTTACTTGAAAGAATTCAGGATGTAGCTAACCAGATAAGAAATGATCCAAATCTCAACAGTCGAGTGATGGAATCTTTAGTTCGACAAACAATTTTTATAGTCTTAAGATTTGTTAATCTGGTTAACAAAGGTTAACTAATGTTTTAAGCTTAAACACAAATAATAATTATTGTTATAGTGCCCATCATTTTTATTTATCAGGCTAGTTTGATTGAAATATGATGTAATATTTTTTAAAATGCTTGTAATTTCAAAACAAAAACCAATTGGACCTATGTTCATATAAGAAGAAATGTTTGAAATTAATTCAGCTACCATGTACCAAAGTTTGTCATAGAGAACACCCTGTATATTTTAAAAATAAACTGCGCACTTTGAATTAACGACAAAGCGAGGTTTGAAATCAAAGTTTATTAGTTTCTAAATTGGATTTATTGTTAGCTCTGGCGATATTAATTCAATATTTAATGCAAGCGGCGGCCATTTGGGTTTTCCTCTTCGCTGCAATTTGTCTTGCTGCCAGAAATCTCACCGGTTTCAAATTTGTCGGCTACGACGCGGAATACAAATGTTCGGAAATAAGTGCCGCTTGTTGACACCACAAATACTTATATTGAATTTGGGACAAAGTCCCAGCTTATTTAAAATAATATTTCAAAAGTTTATGGCGGCTTTTATAATGCCTTGATATTTTGTTTGCATTGTTAACAGATAAAAGGGATGGTCCTGGGGGCAAATATACGTTTTTGAAGTGTAACAAAAGCCGGGACGCGCAGTCATTTATTTATTAGTTCTCGGAAAGTAAGATATTTGAATCATCATAAATTATCGGAGGGTTAATGGTTTTCAAGTAGTAGGTCGCCAAGAGAAAATTATCGGAGAAATTATTATTCGGAGAAAATTATCAATATTTGTAACAAGTTCGCTTAGAGTCAGGGCCATATGGTAGTCATCTGGTGCGTAGAACCCCATCTTTTTAATAACGCGCGAAACTGCGGGAAGCGCGTAGAGATTCCAATTAGGATTCAAATTAAATTGTGAAATAGATAATGATTGAAAAAGAAAAGTATATTAGTAAGCTGTTTTTTTTGACGGATTTTTCCAAGCTATAAGAGTAGATTAAATGAGATCGACTAATCCGTCCCGCAATTGCTACGCGGAGTCATAGGGGAAGGTTAGGGTTACTAGTAAGTCATATAATTATTGTTATAAATGTAAATTCAGTCAATTAGATAAATATACAAGCGTCCCGATATTCAGGTTCTCGCCAATAAGATGAGAACCGAAACTTCTGGACCCAAGAAATGGGCGTGGTCAAAGCGAATTGTGGAATTCAGGAAGGATCCCGAAAAAGTCAGTTCGTTCTTAAGTTTCACATTGAGCAGACTAATTATTAACTTTAAAGTCTCGGGCTAATTAATTAATTTTGATAGTTTTTCTAAATTTTGTATAGAGCGCGCATTCCCTGAATCTCGGTACGCTGTCGCGATTGAATCAATTAATTAATAATGTCGTCGAGCCGTTGTGTTTTTATTTTGTTTGTTTGTTTTGTTTATTGTTAATAAAACCCTTCCTGGAAGTTTTGTGTTTCCTTTGTTTCTCCAACTTCAGTGCTACCCTGTATAGCCAGCCACTGGATTACATCCCACGTAAGCAATGAAAGGGTAAGTGCTTGGAAGTAATTTTCTGAACATACAACATTTCTAAGTTCCCACGTGTTAATTAAAGTATAACGATAACTAAATAAACTCCCTTTCGAGAATTAAGTAGTCACTCTTTCGAGAATTAAATAGTAACTCTTTCGAGAATTAAATAGATAATTAATAAAAGTAGATAATTAAAGAAATAACCCCTCAGGTTACAGAAGGTAGAATACAAGAGATATTTTTGTTTTAATTTTAGTGGAGTAAAATAAAATTACGAAACGTACAAACTTTTCTATGCAACTTACTGATATATCAATATATTTTTCCAAGCGAATAGGGAGTTTAGTGACCCAGTTTTGGCAAAACATAGGAAGCCATGTTAGCAATCAATATTGGAGAAAATTTTTAATTCCACTACAATGTTTCTTTTGGAACGACAAATGTTGGATCTATAGGGATATCTAGATTATAGAGCTTGTAATACAGACGATATGCCACCATATTCCCCGGACTTGAATCCTATAAATTTCTTTTTTTTTGGAGATTACAATTGTTTTCTCATCCTATTAGAAATAACGAATATATTTACTTGTTATTAGTTAGTATATTTTATTAATTTTACTATACGTACTTGCAATGTTCCAACTTTTCCATTAAGTCGCTGATCATACTGGCCCTAGTCTTATTTCCTTTTGAATAAATAATTGCCCGGAATAACTTCGTTATACTTTATTTCCACTTTTTGCAGATACAAGTAATCAACGTTGCAACTTCCACAGTATCAAATTTCCCCTCGCGATTGCAGCGCGGCTTTTTGCTGCATCGGTAAGTTTAATCAAGAAACAAAAGCGTTTTGCTAACAAGCCCGCATTGTTTTGGAACAATGCACCCCTTGTTTTGGCAGAACTGTTACACTGACGCTAATCGTACATGTAAATTCAATAGGCGTGGGGTCCCAGGAGTCTCTTGGCAGCATCCCTAATACAAATTTAACTGTCGCATAGATTTGGCATTTCTTAGGTACACCTGTTGGTCTGAATTGGATCATAAAGCCATTTGCGTTGAAAATACACATTCATCATTTTATGTTGGAAATATTCAAATGCGGCTCGAAGGACCAACAAATGTTGAAAACTTATCTATTTCGATATATATCTTATTATTAATTGGAATTTTAATCACTCAGTTACATGAATAATAAAAAAAATGTAGGGACGCGACCATTCTTAGGTTCATTATTTTGCGATAGAGAACATCGACATTTGGACAGTAAACGATTTTTCAGGTGTTCACAAGTGTAACACACTTGTTGATTTTGGCTTACGCGGAAAAACGCGAAGTAATTTATCAGTTGATTCATCTCCAATTTTTGATGATTGACTATCAGATGGAAGACGTTTCCAATATTTATTAATGGCACAATTTCGGCTGGATCATTAATTGTCCTAAAAATTGATACCAGCTTGCTCACGTCCAATCAAATTATCGGAAAAGTTGTTAACAAATTAAATTTATTAAACTAAACAGTGTGTTCACAAATAAATCAATATTTAAGGGATTTTTTATGTCTTTGTAAAAACAAAGTATGGTTTAAAATAATTTAATAATTTATAATATACTCGTGTGTAATAATTTGATTTAAATTTATTCAAATTCTTTCTACTTTTAGAATATGGTATACAGAAAAATGTTATTGCCATTTTGTAATATAAAATAAGAGGTGTTCGTAAAGAAAAATTTTTTAGAACGCACTGTATACAGGGTGATTCAGAACTTATCCAAAAAAATTCTGGATGTACAGGGAACCCTTACAAATGCAATTTTGTATAGAAAAAATCAAAAAGGACATTTCGAAAATGATTTAAAAATACACTTCTGTACGGCACTGGAAACTGGTCCACTGTAAAACCTCGCACAATGCGACCGGCATGGCGGTATGATAAAAACGGACAAAAACTTTCGCAAGGAAAGAAATAAATAGAATTTTATAGCACCTATTTTATATCGGCAAATTTACATGCCTTTGCCTTTAGTAATTAATAAAATTAATTTGTGTTTTCAAATAATAAAATCATATGACATACCCGATGTTACAATAACAATTATGCAAAATTTTATCCACCAACATGTAAACACATTTGGGTCCGTCTTACTCACTTTCTACGAAGTAACACAAATGTTGTCTTGCTTCACCATAAATCAAAACGATATCCACCAATTCCGAGTTACTATACACGGAAACCATTTTTGACATTAACTACTAAAAAACTGTAGTAAATACCACAGATAAGAGGTAAACACTATCGCAACGACGGATTTCAGTATTCGGAGTCGCTAAGGCCACGTGGCTCTCTACGCTAGAGACTACAGTTGTCCAGCTATGTAGTGGTTGAATGTACTATAACTTCAATAATTTTTTTCTCGGAAACTATAAGGATTTCACAAAAATAATTTTTTACGATATTGACTCCATTTCTCATGCCGCATCTATTGTGAATCACCCTGTATTATTGAGAACTACTGATCTAGATATACATTTCTTTAAATTGAACAATTGGTATGTCAGATTGGGTTATTACTTTCAACAATATGCAGAAACTTCGTTATAAGCGAGCTATTTCATGATCACCATGTCGCGATATCGATTTCGCACGGAACTTGGACAATGGCTTAACAACTGTGAGGTGTTAACACATACTGCGGTGGCAATCCGTGGCACAGGGTAATAATTACCGGCAATACAGGCCACTGTACGTTTAAGGGCTCGAGAGTAAAGTTTCGGCGGCGGTAACAGCGGTCTCTACAAACGTGGCTAAATATACATATTACACTCGAAATTATAATTACAAAGTCTGTATTAATTCTACGATTAAACTACGATTCCAATTTAAAAACGCAAAACTTTGCTTTGCATCTCTGTACTTAGATTTCTACACAAAAAAATAATTTATTACATTTTCGTCATTTTTGGCCTGAAGACATTATACGAAATTCTGACATATATTTTTGAAGCACTGCATAGTAATTTATTCTGGTTAGTATTTGCATACAAAATTAATGTAAACACCTGACGTTTGCTAATATTTTCAAACATTAAATAACGCACCAAACAAAATATCTTCTTCTGCGAAAACCCATATAGAACAACAGCTGTGCAAACAACCCCTATTCATTATATGGAGAAAGTAAAACAAAGGGGGAAGAGAGAGAGAGAGGAAAGTCCCCTTCCGAATAAAGCCCTGGGCAAAGTTATCTCTTAAAATAAATATAAATAAAGATATGATTAATATGCGAGAGCCGAAAGTTTCTACTACACAACAGTTTATGATGTTATTTATATGTCAGAAGAGTCCAACTGAAACACAACTTTTTATGCAATTGAACAATTTCATAACTGTCATAGAGAGATATAAATACCTGTGTTAACACCAGAACCATCGAGAAAATTAAATTTTTAAATTCATTTTGATGTTAAAAAGTTGATTAGCACGTTTGTAATCTGCTTGAATGGGGAAAATCGCATCTTTATAAAGTTTAGTTTCGGAGATATTCTTCATTTTATAAGAAAATAGTTATTTGATACAGTAAAACTATTATTTGCTCACAATTAAGCACCACCGAATACGGAAATGGAAAGGAAACCGGTGAGACACATGAATCCAAATCACTCGATTCGTGCTTTATTATTAAATTGTCCTGAGAATTTGCATCTGCAATTAACTGTATTGTAGCTGCTGCTCCTTAGCAAATGTTATTTCAGCACAATATAAACTTCGGTTGACAAAACACCTCTGTCCCAGTTGACCTGGTTTAGTAGAATTTGGTAGTCCTGCTAGTTAACTATTTAAATGTAGTCGTTGTTCATGAGTCTGAACCAGGAAATAAAAATAAGTATTTTTAATTAATCAGTGATAATTAATGTTAAATTTAATGTTAAATATTACACTTGAAGGTCACTTCAAGAGATGCCAATTCAAATTAGTTCCAAAATATATAAAAAGACTCTTTAAATAGCACTAACAAAATACGAATTTTGACACGATCGTAAATAAACATACCTGGAAACCATAGTTGGAATACCCACGTCCTATAATCGTCACGTACGTATTGTCCGAACAAGTTATCAGGGCAAATTCAACCCAGAGGGACGACATCTAGCCCTTCAACTTTAACATCAGCAGCCCACTTTGTGATTTTCTCAGCTTGTAGCAGCACCAGGCCGCGTCTCATCCCTTGACAATTGCATTTGCATAATTAGATTGTCCCTCATCAAACAATTTAACGTAACGGCACGTAATTTTCTTCATGCGTCTTATATTTCGAGCGGCACGCAGGGTTGCAGGATAGGGTTCGCGTTAGACTTTTGATAAATTGATTAACTGAATAAATCATAGGGTGTCTCTTCAACCCAAGTTCACCACTCTAAGTTAATTAATAGTTTTGCAAACCGAGATTGTAAGGAACGCTGTGCATTCGAAAGATCGGCAAAATTTTAAAAGGTTGCTAGAATTCACCATGGATTAGATTTCATACTATTTGGTATCTGGTTCATTCCAGGTTTGTCATCTACTTGAAATTGTTTTTTAAAAGCATTTATAAAATCTTTAAAGAACTGTATCCCTTCTATTGCCTTCGCAGATGCCAATAATTGTCTTCATAGGATATTACCCACATCATTGTTACTGAGGCATCACTTGCTAGAGTTTATAACAAACAGCTTGTGTTTGACCTTATTGTGACTCTTATTGGCATCTATTATTGATTTAAGAGCCATGAGAATTCCATATAGATGACTAGATGCGATATAATCTGATGTAGTGACAACAGCTTGTTCACTAAACATATTGTTGTCCATCCTTCTGATTCAATTGATTCTAAAAATGCTTGTAAAGATATCGGGAGTATTGTGATTTGTGTTTACTTAGAGAAGTATTGATGGAAGGCAGAACTTTGCTGCAGAGTGGTAAGGTTGGTGTAGGATAAGGACATGTTTGAGAGAGCTAGTAGTTTCCCAGCAGATATCCTAAGAAGGACTTGTTCTTCAGCTCCCCAATAATGACTTGACAATGTTTTAAAATAATCAATCTCTTCATACAACGCTTTTTAAGGTCTTGAATGTGGGATCTCCAGAATAATCTACTGTCGTAAATGAGACCTAAAAGTAAACATTGATGTACTTGCAGTACTTCTTCATTCAATAAATGGAATTAAATTATTTCTATTTATGATAAATTTTAGAATCTTAGAATTGGTGGATGAAAAATTGTTCTTGGCCATCGTGTGAGATCGAGAATGACTTTTGGACGAGGATTGAACAGAATTACTACAAAAACAATAATAACAACACTGATCCCTGTGGAACCCCATTTTCAAGGTTAACGGGATAGGAGCTCTTCCCATTCGCTACTACTTTACCTATTCTATTTAACAAGAAGTTATTCAAAAATGTTTCTGGTAGACTTATTTGTTTGCTAAAGAAATCATGAGGCTTGAATCTGGATTGTTTCTAACTCAAGACGTTATTACTTTTAATGTACCAGAACAACCTTTCGTTAATCATTTTTGCTAATAATTCAATTAAATATTTACAATCCTCGTATTTGTACCGATTTTCTGAGGGAACGACACCGTTAATTTGTAAAGACAGGACGTACTGAGCTATACCCCTTTGAAAAAACTGCATGTCTTACCTATTTGTGAGAGAACTTCCAATTTAACGCAGATGCGGGTGCGGGCAGATAAACCCATATTAAAGGTAGGTGAATTACAAAGGCACTAATGTATACAACATTAAAGGACAATTTGGGGATATAATTTGAAACTACATAATTAATTTCGAACGATAATTAAATTAACGTTACTTCTAAGAGCTGTACGCATAGGTTCCCCGAAAAAAGCCCCACGACTTATAATCACGTTCCCTCGGGTTCCCTCGGGTCGCGTATCAGGGCCAAATATGATTTAGTGTATGGTGAGGGTGAGTCGGGGTGTGGGGATAATTGTTAGTGTATAAGGGAAACACGAGGTTATTTGTCGCAGCAGGCTAGTGTTGGGATCGAATTAATATTCATTGGTCTTAGCGGATACTAACTAACTGCCAAATTGATATTCGATACCCTCAGTACCCTTCAGATACCTAGCAGCTTGCTGATTATTTGGTGGCATGACCCTTTTTTGTTAATTATAGTTTACAATTAATAACTAGCTGGCGTGTTGATGTTCAATTCTCAAGAGAAATATAAAAAAAAACTGAAATCATAACAATACATGTTATAACAGCCATGGTGAGATTGATGTCATCAAAATAAACCAAATCTAATAAGGGAAAAGTTTCCCCCTTAAAGGGATTTGGAGGGGTTCTAGGACCCTTTAAAGGCCGGTCCAGAAACATATCATAAGAAAAATTCAAGCAGGAGATTTCGGACAATGCGGTTTTCTCATGGCACTGTCATTACTTGATAATACTAAAAATAATTAAATCCTGAAAACGAAATTATACAATGGCGAAAGACGAATAACCTGAGATTTCTGAAGAGTTTGATATTTTGGATGTACAGAGAACTCTTATAAATACAATTTTGTAAAGAAAAAATCAAACATGCACGGCACTGGAAACTGGTCCACTGTAAAACCTGACCCCGCACAATTCGACAGGCACGGTGGCGTGATAAAAACGGACAAAAACTAATACAAATGTTGTCTTACTTCACCATAACACAAATGCTTTACCATAATACAAATGTTGTCTTGCTTCACTATAAATTAAAACGATATCGATCAGCTCCGAGTTGCTATACACGCAAGCCATTTTTGGTACTAGCTACAAAAAAAACTATTGTAAACACTATCGCAACGACGATTGTAAAATCGGATTAAAAAAAAATTAATACCCTTAAAAATACAAAAGCTAATAAAAGGATATACGTTTAGAAAAAAATACGTATTTTCACTCTAATACTGCATATTAAATAACTGTATTACATTTTCAAGCACCTACAAATGCGTTTAATCCCGTTTCCATTCTTCTAATGCCATAAATTTTTCATTCCCTTCATCCCAACAGCCCTACATTAAACCAATTTCGCTTTGCAGAATGTTATAATCTTTCATAATCCGAACACAGACGTGTTATAAACGTTCCTTGATAAAGATCCTAATAGGAATTTAAGGCTTACCGTAATCTACTTTAAAACTTGCGATTCTAGTCGCGTTTTAGTCGATAAATTTACTATAAAGCGAGGAATTCCTATGATTATATATAGCGGATTATAATCGCGAAGTTCAGGCTCTGGGACGAGGATAATTTAGGACGGAATAAAAATTATTCTCGTCGGTTATTGAATTCGATTTCCTTTTTGGCAGTATCGTTATTTGACGTAGGGAAATTGAATATGAAAATGTAACTTCTTCAAGATGGATGTCACACTGAATATTTTGTTGAGGAATGTTTTATAAAGCTTCATAGTGAACTCTAGGAACTGGAAATGTTACAAATATTAGGAACTAACTGACCTATATATTTATTTCCAGTGAACTTGAATACGCTGTTCCTTCAGTTTTGTTTCTCGGAAGCAATATGTTCAGTAAAATTGAAACGATCAGCAAAATAATTGAAATACTAAGAATGTTTTCACAAGATGGCATAAAGTGTAACACAAAACCAAAGATCTACCTTACATTGAACATTTTACACCTATATTTCTATTGAATTTCACTACCGTTTATTTTTCCTCTCGTATCAGCATCTGTAGTGAGCGACATGTCCCTTTACTATTTTTCTTCATGATTTTCTGAACTCTCCCTTTTATCCTCCTCTATTTCTTCAGTTTTTACGCTGTTTTCAAATTAACATTATTCACTCTTTTTGCACATTCTGTTCATCTCAACCATTGCGTTATATCCTAGTTTCTATCGATGATACTCTTCCGATTTCAGTGTCTTCCAATAAATTTTGTCGTCTTCATATTCTTCGTATAGGGTTTCATTATTTGCTGCTCCTTATTTCCATTGTTTCGCAATAATTTTGGAAACAAAATCTTTTTAAAACTTCGTATATTCCTCGCTATCTAATAATTCTAAAATTTTGAAAGCACTACCAATGCTTTTTCGATGTAAGAGTTGTATGATTTTGGTTGTTCAATTCACTCCTAAGGACAGTATTACCATCGGTAATAAATTTAAACATTTTAACTTTCAGCATATTGTGCAAGATTCAATTCTAAAACTTTTTTCCTCTTCAATATTCTTCCAAAATGCATAGGTTCCAAGATAAAAGCAAAAAACTCAGATAAAATAGGATGATTTAAAATTTTTCAAACATATTTGTAATTTTGAAAATGTTCCGGACCTCGGCCAGATCTAGGGATCTACACCTTTATTATGCGAGTTGTACTGAAGGTAATCCAGAAAAATTTGCTTGCCCCCTCTCACATTCACCTCAAAACAGATCCGCCCTGGTCTATTAGTATTCCTCAATTCTGCTGAATCGAAGTAATTTTGTAGAAAAGTTTTTTTCACAGTTTTGTAATTGTCCCACTTTCTAACAATCTGCTTAGAAGTTGCCACCTATTGCTTTATTGCAAGCAAACAGCTGTAACAGTATATTAAACTTGCTTGTTAACAATGAAATTATCACTATTCCTCTGAGAAGCGTTTAACACTTGTTAATCTTATTGGATCGAAGTAATTTTGTAGAAAAATACCTTCAGCAATTCTGTTCCCCTTCTTGTATATCCTAGGTTTAAAAATCGCTACCTTTTGTGAAAGAGGGCTTTGGCTCTTCCGTACTCAACAGTGTAATTACCATTATTCTTCTCTTCACCAGTCTCCATTCAGTTAATTCTGTGGAAGGTTTTGTGACTGTCACTTTTCAATAATACACACACTTAAAAAAATTTAGACTTCAACACCTTGTCCTCTAGTTATATCAAGCAAACAAATGTGACAGACTGTTTTAGCTGTTCAAATCACAGCAAATATAAAATCGTCAGTTTTCACTTTACATCATACATCCTAATTCTATTGAATCCAAGTATTTTTTATAAATATTTCTTTCAGTTTTCACTTATTCCTCTTCTCTTCACGAATTCTGTTGGATCGAAGCAATTTTCTAAAAACATACCTTCCAAAATTCTGTAATTTTCTCACTAGTTTAGCTATTTTTATAATTTGGAAGATTGTTCTGGCTTTCAAACTCGGTCCTCACTAGCGAAACAAACTTTATTTACAAAAATAATTCAGGGATCACTATAATCCTGGAACATTGCGATTCTAGGCGCGTCGTGATCGATAGGTTCAAGACAAAATTAGGGATTTCGTTAGAGATACAGGATAGGAGGCTGTAATCTTAAGTAGGGCGGTATGGTACCCATTACGGATATGTTTGTAAGGCGTCTTGAGGCCGATATCTGTTTTCTTACTGGAACGTTTCTAATGTTGTTAGCGTGAAATGGACCAATCCCAACAAGATTAATCGATTTATGCCACCCTGACCCGGCTGCCTTTTTGGAGTGCGGAAATTTTACGTTCAAGAGGAATCGACACTGAAGGCTATATTTTAGGACTGTCGGTAACATTTCCCCTGCTTGAATCTAGAACAATCTTGTTTTAAATTTACTACACTGACAAAAATTGTGGAAGTTTACGTATATTTTTTTACATATTTCCAATGTTTTTCATACACAAAATGTAAATGAGGTGAACATGCATAATATTTTACGCAAAATTGCGCGTTTGGGGGTATTTTTTTGTTTCTTAGTCCAGTCACTGAATCATTTTGGTTACCAATTTTTTCAGATGGAATGGATTGACGTGAAATTTGAACTGTAGCTAGGGAATAGCCTAAGAAACAAAAGTTATATAGTGCCGATGTGTGCTTTTACCCTACGGGTGGATGCCACCCCTTCTGGGGGATGGGAATTTTTTTATTAAAAATAACCTCACGATTCGATAGAGGGACGAATTCTAAGTAAACCATGTTCTACAAGAATTTTTTGTACAGTCAATACTTTTTGAGTTATTTGCGCCTAAACATGCTCGTTTTTAGCCCAAAAAATGCATGTTTTTGAGCCATTTTTCACGAATATCTCAAAAACAACAAGTTTTATCAAAAAAATGATCACAAGCAAAAATGAAGGTAATTAAATAGCAAAGAGATTGCTTTTTCAAGTTTTGTAGGTGGTATAGAACCCGAGTTATGACTCCCAGAAGTTGAAGTCAATTTCGAAGATAGCTTTAATCGAAAAATTCAACGTTCTGTAGCGGAAAGATTAAAGCTTTTTCGAGGAAAACTTATAATTTATTAAAGTTCTTGAAAAGACCATTAAATTGAGTGGTGGTAAAAGTCGTTAGCGTGAAAACTAATGAAGTTAGGATGAAAATAAAATGATTGTCTAGATTTTTGAGAGAAAAAAATTAGTATTAAAATTAATGGCTTGACGAAAAAAAAAATAAACGTATTTCTTCTGCAATTTACTTTATTTATGTATTAACAGTAGATTCTGGGAATTTTAACGATTTTAGAAGACTAAATTAAAAAAATATTTCATTTACTTCTGAATAAAATTTTTCTATTTTTTAAAAAATCGTCTTTTTTCAAAATATTTCAAAAACTAACAAAGCTATAAAAAAATGATAGAATAAGAAATTGTAGGTTTTTTCTTACTGGACAATTTGCTTTAAAATTTTTGTAGGACAAAATTTGAACGAGTCAATTTCATAATAATTTAAACAAAAAATAATAATAATTTTCCTTTCCTTTCTTTTACATTTAAAGGATTAATTTTTATTTAATTTAATTTTTTATTATTATTATTTCTTTATTAAAATTAGATTAAATTTAAACAAATATTTTTTTTGTTTAAATTACTATGAAATTGACCAAAGTGGGATTAATTCAAGAGCGATTTTCTCAGAAACCGTTAAAGATAACGATTTGAAACAAGAGTACCTTTTTAACGTAAAACAGTTCGGGAAAACGGAATTTGCTGTCCAATTTGTTAAAAAGTCAAATATGAAAAAGTTACACACGCAAAGTACCAAGGGCCCCCCCGTACCCACCCCAATGGACCTTGTGGAAATAAATGGATTAGTCCATCAAATTGCTCATCAAAATTTAGCTGTGTCTACCAAAATTCATTCATTTATCACAACGCGATTGNCTGATTTGAGTAAGTATTTTAATAATATACATACACACACGTATCCATTTATAAAGTATATACAAATTTTTTATTTGATATTAATTTAATAAAAAAGTATTAAGAATAAATTCAATAAAATTAAAAAAAAAATAATTATATCATCACACACATACAATTTTTAGGAAATATTTTTATAAGGGGTAGGGTTTTTTATGAGGGGTAGGTCTTCTATAAGGTTTTTTTGGGTGGCTGAAAAGTTGCAATATACCATAGATTATTTGAAAACTAATAAAAAGTTTATAATTCAACATATGCAACATATTAAAACATCTCAATCTTTCAATAATATTTTTTTGTTTAGTTTATTATAAGAGATGGTTGCAACTTTGTAATGAGTCGTAAGCTTTATAATGAATAACAAAAGAAATGTAATACATTGTGAATGCACCAAAAGAATATTTTAAACTGTTAAAAACTCTTTTTTTCTATTTTTTTGGCCATAGAAGGGTAGTTTTTAGGAATTTTTAAGGGTTGAAAAGTAATGAAATTTCATAAATTACATTAAAAAACATGAAAGGAACTTTATCCAACATATTTGAACATGAATTGAATCTTTAAAATACGTAAATCTGCGATTTTCGCATTTTTTTCGTACAAGGGTAGTTTTCACCCCCAAATAGNATTTTTAAGGGTTGAAAAGTAATGAAATTTCATAAATTACATTAAAAAACATGAAAGGAACTTTATCCAACATATTTGAACATGAATTGAATCTTTAAAATACGTAAATCTGCGATTTTCGCATTTTTTTCGTACAAGGGTAGTTTTCACCGCCAAATAGAAAAAAGCACACATCTAGACAATACAACTTTTGAAGTGGGGGGGGGGTCGGATGAGCTTGTATGCAAATTTTCAGGAAAATTCAGCTATCCGAAAAAATTGGGAGCTTTTATATTATTTTCGCCTTCAGTGACTGGACTATAAAAAGACCATTCTCATATTCGTAATAATTGATGTAAACCTCACTTTTTAGATAAATGTGCTCCTGGAGATCGGGTCGAGTCGATCTTGCAGGCCATATTGTACAGCCAGTTCAGGAAATAAATCGAACTGGAAAATATCTTAAAGGAAGCTAAATCTCGGTGAAATATGAGTCAGACAGGATGGCCCTATGGTTCACAAATCTCGCGAAAGTACTTTGAGGTTTTAAGATGCCGTTTTCCGAGGGTAGTTTATTTTCAAATTTTCGCTTGGAAGATCGGCGGATCTTGTGGCATACAATAATTTTTCGACCAGTAGTTTTATACAGCCTGGTACAAAAATGTAATCGTTGGACTCTTCTTACGTCATTTTTCAAAAATATTATGCAAACTTTAAACAAATATTTTTGGAACAATGTTGTTTTTCCTTACGAAATCTGTGATTGTTTTTGGGGGATCTCGTAAAATGTTCTAACTTTAAGTGTCCCATTGTGTGATATCGCTTATGGAAATTGGATTACCAGTACTTACCTTAAATTAATATTCATCTGCAACAGCAATCACAATATGATCAAAGTCCGTTACTTAATAATTTGTAAGAAAAAAACTGCTGCGGATGGTCTCAAAATAAGTCTATTTAGACAACTCAGATCGAAGAGTATAAGTGACGTCAAAAGGCGAGCCATTGATGTTTATGTTGTGTAAGTAAATATTGGCCCTTCTGATTTAGAAAATTTACCAAACCCCTAATTTATCTTGGGGCAAGGGTCTTTAGCGAATATACGGCTTTAACCCTCCTCCAGAGGCATCCACAGAATTCCACTAATTTTGCGACTAAGTAAAGTAAATTGCTATGGAATCTGGCGTAGATCGAAACAGAGCATCCATCTTCAAAGGCTGAAGTTACCGATTTAGGTAAGTTCCAAATTGTAGGTGATATATATATATATCTAATGATGTTTTGTAAAAATATTCATTGTTATTGCTGTTTTATTAATACATAAGCTGACGTACATCTATTACTTTTGTTGTCATTGTCGAAATATAGTAAATTTATGTCTTATTTAAAATATAATAATGAAAAAAAAAACGACAAACAACACAAATAAAAAGAACAATGAAAAACTAGCAAATAATATAAACTATATAAGGCTATTTGTATAATATGAGTCGAACAACAAAAATGTATCGGTATTATTTTCCCATTGTATTTGCAAATATGTAATTTAATTCACCGGTGATGCAACAAGGATTTCTGCTGCGGGTAGACTGGAAACGTATTACTGGGGGTGGTGGTATTTTGATTTGAATGATATTTAATACATCTAAAGAGTTCAGGATATTATGGAGAATCTTATACAAGAATACGATTGAGAAACAGATCTTCTTTTACGTAGGATATGAATATTGAAACGTCAAGTAATAAATCCCGTGGAAAATCCTGAGGGGGATATATACCATCTAGTATATATAGATTTGATATACCCAAACTGAATTCTTTCCAAGGTTGCAATTTGATTAGCATAAATTGGACTCCAGACTACCGATGCGTAATGTAATTTAAATCGAATAAGAAAGAGAATGTACAGCAGGTGTAGCGTATCGTTGACAGAATCTTTGGATTTTGGATATTTATTTCGTTGTAACTTAAATTCTTGAACACAGATGTCTATATATTTATATTGTACAATCAATAACGCAGAATGTGAATGTAATGATATTGCACTTGGACATATTTATATTAAACTGATATTTTGACACCACCGACTAATAATGGGAAGTGCATTCTGTAATCACCAACAGTATTTATTTCACATGGTCTTCTATGGTTTTGTAAACAAAACAAAAAGTAAGGGTCCGAATATACAACCTTGAGGCACGCCAGATATTCTATGAAACATGTGAGGCTTGAAACCAAGACATTGAACAAACTTACTTATTTTGTAAGTATGACTGAAAAAGCTTAAATAGAGAATCAAACAGGCCAAACCTATCTAGTTTGTTCAATAATGATGATCATGTTTGTGGAAAGCCTCAATGAGGTCAGTACAAATAACAACAACCTGGCTCATTTTGTTGAGTTTTTCATAAATGAATTACGTTTTCTGGACGAGGTTAGTAATAGTAGATCTGCCTTTAATAACACCGTTTTGCTCATACGACACAGTCTAGACAAGGAAGCTCAGATAATTCTAATCGGCCTATAATTACCTAAAACCTTTTTCTAAGCAATTATTGTTATTTACGTATATTTGGCAGTAGCTTTTATAAATGAAATGTACGAAATAAAATCCCTGTGAGCCTATCAGCGGTAACGCTGAAATATGCTAAAATTAATACTTGTAAAAAGTCGATATAAGTTCACAGCAATGCGACAGATATACCAAATAACTCAATTTCTGTTGTAATCATTTACTTTTAAACTAGCGAGTCATCTAATTATTTTTTTTTAAACCCTGTATACGTTCGTGAACTTAATGTTAAGTAACGTTTTATTTTACTAATAGAAAATTTGGCAGGAAATACAATATACAAAATAAAATCAATTTGAATGTTTCGGAAGTAAAGTTCATTGAAATATGCCCAATTTGGTGTTTATGAAAAATCAATATATGTAAAATAGACAGTAATGCGACAGTAGCGACATACTGTGATATAATTTCGAGTGACTTAATTTGTGAACATCCACAATTTTTTAAACCACAAAAACCGCAACAGTGTTAATCAAAACTTTTGTGACATTTTCTGGACAAATTTTTATCTTCTTTAGATTATAAGTTAGTTAACAATAATTATTCATTTTTATGTCTAGTATCACACAACGTAAATACTAAAGTAATAATAATATTTTACATTTATACCGGTATATGGTAAAAAGTAAAGATATTTTTAAGTTGCGATTTCTTGATTCATTTTAAAAAGAAAACTTTGGATGAACCTATGTGGCAAACAGCTTAGTTTTCTAAATACAGAGTGTTACACATTGCAAGAAATATTAAATTTACGCTTTCTCTGATGATGTTTGACAAGGACTAATGAAATTTTGGCAAGTGACAACTATTTGACTCAAAGGCAAAAATTTATTGAAGTTGCACACAAATTATGTCAACCAGTAGCGGAGATATTATGAGACAGTGCCACTAGGAACCCCAGAATTTCGATTTAGGGAAATTGATTCATAATTGCTTTTTTAACACTTTGATATACAAATCTTCTGTTTTCAATCAATTCAGTCTCAATCCGGTTTAAAATAACAAATATGCAAATAATTGCCCTAAAACAAACACTCCTTTCGTTCCACTGCAAAACATTATGTAAACGCTACAATCACTTTTAATTACGAAAACAAAATGCTTCAATTTGCACAAGTGGGAGATATGTAAAATGAGAATTTTTTAGAACAGCAATTTCGAGGTAAATGTATTTTTTAGCTTATTATGGAGAGTGCTTACGCCCACATATTATTTGGCCAGTTAAAACTTACATAAAAACGAAAATTGGTCATAGGACAGGATATTGCGATAAGAACTTTCTGAAAATGTCACCTTATATGACCAAAAGCATAAATAACGGTCTCATTAATTTTTTATATACTTACATAATATACATAAAAAATATCTAACGAAAAATAAAGACATAATAAAGCTAAGAATTTGCTAAAGTAGATGCCCTTTAGAAATGAATTTTATGTCAGTGTTTAAAGTAGATCCTAGCTTTCAAATCATGATCAACAAATTTCAATATATTAAAGGAAAATGCTTCATTTGTGGGTAATAGTCGACTCCAATTTTTACTTTTGCGTTTGTACATTTTTTTCCGCGAAAAACATTTATAAACCGCCTATTACGATTATATCCAATTAGAAGAACACAATGGACCGATTTGCATGAATGGGAAGTATATCCTTTTCATATCCAGCGGTTTTAATGGATGTAAATGTATTTAAAGCTTATTTGCGCTGGAAGCTGGAACTCGAAAAGTAATCTGAATTTACAACTGCATATTTCGCCTTACGGGATTGCATATACATATCTGACTAAAAGGAAAAAGTCGTTTAATATCCTATATATTTCATCCACCCGATTTGCTATTTTATTGTCAATATGAAATATGAGCTAACACAAGCACAAGTTTGTCCAAATTATATTTTAAAAATAATAACAAATATTTAATTGGATCTTATTCACAAGAGTCTTAGAACCCCTACAAGAAGAATCGAAATTAACGCCAGAGCGGTTCTGGGGGTTCTGATAGCGAATTCGTCCCTATAGAGTCTAGCCCGAGAACAACAAAAACTAATTGGAAATGAAATTGGGAAATAGCTGGTATTTAAAAAAAGGAAGTATATAAAAAATATACAAATTCTTTTGAAATAAGAATATATTCTAATTTCTACAATTGCCAAATGTAAAACTCGTTTGAAAACATCTTAAACTTTTAACATCAGATTTGAACCCGTTCAGGGATTGTTGATATAAAATAACACTCTTTCCTGAAGTTTAACAAAAGTTGACAGGTTTGAGCACCAAATCAAATTCGGCCATACAATCTACCTTATACACTGAAAGCAATATGAGCACCGTAGATTTCTAGTGCATCATTCGGATTTAACTTTTACGTACGTGCCATATAATGCATCGCCTTTATAGCAATGCGACACTGAAGCATTCGACACAGTACTTGACTTTTATTTTAGTTCGCCAGCTTAAGGAGTTTTATCTTTCCATGCTAGGCGGGAATAAGGGTTTTATGGTTGAAATACCTGTATCTCATTACAATGTAGGCCGTCTCGTTTCTGTAATTACTTTTAAAACGGGATGACCTAGAAAAATTATTAAATTGTACCAGAACTAGAAAGTAATGGTGAAAAAAGGTTTTTAACTGTTTATCTTGGTACTTATTAAGCAAATTCAAACAAATCCTATCAAATCAAGTCAAAAACGATATCAAAAAACTCATTAAACTGTTAGTGAAAAATAATTGTCCAAAATAAAATGAAATGTTTCAATAGTTTAGAAAAACACATAGCCGATATGTTTACATTTTCAAATAATGCAGTCATTCAGAGGAACATCCGAGGGAACATCCTATATTCTTGCTTTTACTTTTGACAAAGTTTGATCACGTGAAAAACAGCTGCTACAAAGAGATCTGTTTGTTTCCATATTCCATAAATTTAATAGAAAGTTAATACAGGCATAGGCCAATTCACTTGTTTCTCAAAATTAAAAATATTTAATATTTGTTGTTGTTAATGAACAAAGGAGGGTACTTTGGGGGATGTTCGTAAGTAACATGGTTTAGACATCAAAGGTACCATTTTAAATTCAATTAATACCACTTACTTAGATGTAGTTTACAAAGAAAAATAGTAATCAAAAGGCCTTAAAAGCTTCTGCTAACATTTATCAGGCACAACAAACTATGTGTAGCTAATATGCTTTGTCTTCAAGATATAAAATAATTTATATATTTCAGATCTAGTTTAAAAGAATATTATCAACGAAAATATAATTAAATACATATAGCGATTTTTCATAAGTTCGTTGTTATTGTATTTAAAATAGTTGCATCGACAAGGTTTCTCTTTAACAGTTTTAAGGAGAGTTTTATATGCATTTATTTTTTTTTTTACTAAAATACACGTATGTTATACAAGAATTTTTTTAAGAAAATATATAGAACCAACAACAAGAACCGAAATGAACATCAGAGCAGAGCAGAGAGTTCTGATAGCGGGCACGTGCCTACAGAGCCTAGCCCAAGAACAACAAGGGCAGGCGAAAGCTAAAGCAGTACACTGTAAGTCTAATAAAATTTAAAAAATTTGTAGCTCTTCCAATAATATGCAAATGTAGTATATGTATATCAAATAAAAGGGATTTTCAAGAAATAAATATATACAGCAAATACTCTTATTCATCTTAGCTGTTCAAATATTTAGCATTTTCATTTACATAAATGCCTTATTAATCCCAAAGAAATTTTCAATTCGCCAAATAGAAATAAATGATTTAATTGGCTTTAATAAATTTTATTTCTCCCCCAATAAATCGATTCCTCAATGTGCACAATGCATGAACAATTTAAATCCTTACTCAAAAATCATTGTACGCTACTGTAACAAACACTTTGTCATTTCCAAAATGCAAATTTTATTTTGGACGAAAGTAATCCCTGAAGAAATTTGATTTGCAAAAGTAGGACATCTAGCTCCAGCTTACCCTGTATTTTAAATCCCTGCACTACCTTCCACATGAAAAACAACCCGATCCACCGCCCCTGTGCGTCGCGTCCAAGATAAGGAAATCCAATATCGTCCTAACTACCGGACATTTCGACACATAATAAAATAACTCGAGAAGGTCGCCTGGCCGTCGGAATTGCAGCCACATTTCTTACCGTCTACCTGAAGCCTCGAGGGGCGGCTCGATATTGTGGAGGTGCGGGCTGGTTACGTGCCGGGAAATCTGTGGAAATTACTCGAGCCACCTTATCGATAAATTTAGTTGACGGGAACGGGATGAAAAGATAACTCCTGGAATAGTTAGGTACACAAGGAACTCGGGACAGAGTGTTGCGGTAATGGAAAATAAAGCTGGTTGATGGTGTTCTAGATAAGCGAAGAACGTATTTGACGCAGATTTTGGGTGATCTTATCAAAGATAAATTCTGAAAAATTACGTCCTGACAAGGAAACAGTCATCCTGAAAATAGTGAGTAATATTTGTTACTATAGGCCTAGATATTTGCTGGGAAGTTTTGGAATAGTATGTAGATTATATTACAAGTGAGTGAAACAAACCATTGCTTTTTAGAAATAAGAAAAACTAAAAGTTTTTTTGGCAAAACCGATTTATTATATTCAAGATAGATGTAAAATGCGAGTTTTAGTAAAAAAAAATCGGCCACAAGTGTCGACCGATGAGATGGCGTCCAACAAATGCCAGCTTCCGTCCAATTCACAAAAACACATAGAGCGGTCTTTCACGATTTTGAGTTATGGTTTTGGCATTAACCAAATAGAGCATTAACCCAATATGGAAAAAACGTAAGTTTGCGACCACAGAAAACAACCGATCGATTGTTTCTCAACTGCCGACAAGGGAAATGTACCGTCCAATCTGTAGACATCCACACTTTCGGAAAAATACTTACAACTACTTACTTACTTGCTCGATTCCTCTAGTAGAAAATGCAGAAATATACAGGGCGATCCACAACTTATCCAAAAAAAATTTGGGAATAGATGCAACATGAGAAATGGATCGTAAAAATTTTTTTTCTAAAATTCTTATAGTTTCCGAGTAGTAGTAAGTTGTAGTACTTTCAAGCATTACATCGCTGGACAACTGTTATTCACAAAATGCGTGGAGAGCCACGTGGCCTCAGCGACTCCGAATACTGAAATACGATTTTACAATCGTCGTTGCGATAGTGTTTACAATAGTTTTTAAGTAGTTAGTGTCAAAAATGGCTTGCGTTTGGAGTTGATTAATATCGTTTTAATTTATGGTGAAGCAGGACAACATTTGTATTATGGTGAAGCATTTGTGTTATGGCGAAGCAAGACAACATTTGTATTAGTTCGTAGAAACTGAGTAAGACGGACCCAAATGTGTTTACACGCCGGTGGACAAAATTTTGAACGGTTGTAACATCAGATATGTCAAATTATTTTATTATTTAAAACCACAAATTAATTTAATTAATTAATAATAAGAATAGCGGGAAAAGCAGTTGAATTTGCGAATATAAAATAAGTGCTATAAAATTCTATTTATTTCTTTCCCTGCGAAATTCTTTCAAGTTTTTGTCCATTTTCATTACACTTTGCCGCCATGCCGGTTGCATTGCGCGAGGTCAGGTTTTACAGTGGACCCGTTTCCAGTGACGTGCAGAAGTGTATTTTTCATCATTTCGAATTGCTCTTTTTGATTTTTTCTTTACAAAATTATACTTGTACATTCAAAAATTTTATTTTAATAATTTCTGAATCACGCTTTATATCGATCACTAATTTCGCAAATCAGCAGCTCTCTATGTATGTGAAAGACACCCTGTTGCGGAATTTGGGCATATTTTTCCGAACCACACGCTGTCAAAATGCTGACGGAACTAAAATTTCAGCCTACGAATGTAAATGTCTTTAAATATGCATTTATACACCCCAATCTTTGCTCCTCCACAGGAATTACATTCTGTTTTACTAGTTTATATAATCCACTGATTTAGCAGTCTCGTTGCGTCCGCTTCCCATAGTAGATTGGATAACGGTGCACGTTGGATTAGCAAATTTCAGAACGTATAAATTTCCAGATAACGATAGCATTAACCACGTACTTACGATACACTATATGCGATTTTCATGGTTTATTATTAAATCGCTAATGGATTCTGTAACGGTGCCAAATTCGGGACAACTTTACAGCCTTGGGCGTTATCTCATTCCTCCGTACACTTCGCGAAATAACGTTATTAATGGTCGATTTTTTACTACACAAAGGGGGTTAGTAAGAAAACTAATGGACTTTGTTGTTGTGAACGGGGTGTCGCAGCAGACTGCGCATCATTTTGGGTCTGTAGAGACCCTTCACTACCCGCCAACTTGTGTAAAAAATAATGGTGAAATGATTCTATATAAAGTACAAATAAGTCTTAAATATATGTTTAAATCGTCCACAAACAGCAGTGAGATGATTTTAAAGCAGAATTAAGATCGTTAATAAAAATTACGATAAAAGTGGGCCAAGACTTGAACCTTGAGAAACACCAGAAACAGTATTATAATTATTGAATGTATGACCGCTATATTCTACAAAACGTCATATATTTAATAAATATTATTCAGATATTATTCTCAAGTTATCGGGAAATCCGAATGATCTAGGTTTAGAAATTAAAAGAGTGGCCATTTCGCCACAAATCCATGTTGATTAACAGGAATAATTTTGCCCGAATTATCTCAAAAAGCTTAGGAAATATATTTAGGATAGATATTAGTCTATAAATAATTGTTTGCACAAGAAGGATCGCCAATCGTAGGAATATCTATACAACACAAATTTTATTTTCTGCGTCAGGATTGCCCAAACTTCATTCGTCGAAGAGAGCTCAACAAAAAGATAACAGGTCGCATTGAAAAACAACTACTTTCCGTAAAAAATAAGTCACTCTCATGTCACAAAGTGCAAATAGAAGCAGTTATAAATGTCTCCTGAGGCGAATTTTAATTCTAACCTGTTTTAGGGGCACTTTTAGCAACCGACTAGTGCGTTTGGCTGCCATCCAAGCACTCTAGGTTCGATTTCTAGATGGGCCAAATGGCAACAGAATATTTATTCCGTACTTTTCCTTCAAATGGAAATGACCGGAACCATCACTGGAGGTGTTCGAACGTCGACTTCTATCGCATTATTTACAATCAAATACAATAAATTAAGCGAATTTATTGTTAACAACAGATTTTCAATAAATTTTAGAATTTCAAAACAACTCTTTCCGAGCATATGATCGCCAAAAGAGTTGGTCATCCTCAATTTAGAAGTATAGAAGTAGAAAACCAAAACCGAATCCTTAAAATCACGTAACTGGTGATATGTTGGTATATATTTCCATAAAATGACGGATACCAAAATCTTTTTTTACACTGGCAATTACCTATGTAAAACTAGTAAAGTTAACTGTAGTACTTTCCGACAACTGAAATGTAATAATGAGTCATGAAACAAAATAGCCTTGAATAGGTGTTTACATGACTGAAAACTCAGTTTTGCGTTTCATAAAAAAGCAACAAAGCTTGTTATTAAATGCGGATTAATTAACGTTGATGGAAAAACGGGGTTCAAAAATAACACTTAATTTAAATAGCAGCTTTGATAGTTTGAAATGTTTATGAATTCCTCATACTGGCTTTATTCTCTCGCTCAACTTTTTGTCTCGAGTAGTCTCGCCTCGTCTCTTTTCCAACATCTTGTAGATATTTAGTCAAAGGATTCTCTGGACAAAACTTAAGATGCGAAGCGAAGTGTTATATTTATATTCTCTTGGATTTTTTTAGAGATTCATCTCGATACAATTTATAAAATCGAATGTGTTTCTCGTCGAGTAGTCTCGGCGAAAAGTCTCGGCGAGAAGTCTCGGCGAAAAGTCTCGGCGAAAAGTCTCAGCGAAAAGTCTCGGCGAAAAGTCTCGGCGAAAAGTATCGTCGAAAAGTATCGGCGAAAAGGTCTCAGCGACGGTGCGAAGCCGACTTAAGATATTTACGGACAATGCGGACACTTTCAATAAAAGTTAATCACCTTACGCAGAACCGAAGTCGATTCGATTTACGTTTCACCATTTGAACGTGAAATTAATTATCTCACATTGCTTCTGACGAGCCGCGTCGCCCGTGCATTAGGCGTTACGTCCTATCTGAAATAATTTTCGTCGTGTGAAAAGTTTGAAATAACTTGGCGAGGCGAAAACAGTAAAATGCTTTTAGTACCCGACCGCTCATTTTGTTCTTGCTGGGTGTGGGGGGAGGTTGGAGTATATTTGAATTTGCGCTCAAAGCGGGTTATACGTCCCCCTCGGAGATGATTGAACAACGCGGATAAAGCGCTTTTTACGCAGCTACTGATAGAAAGCCGATACGCTGCCGTGCGACAAACTTTGTTTATACTCGGTTTTTGTTATTTGTTATTTGGCGACAGAACTTTTGCTAATCGATAAACACAAGCGGTGTTTCAATTAAAATATTTCCTTTTTTCGTTTCTTTCCAGGTAAAAAAATGATACCTTTACTATTGTGTCTGTAATTATTATTTATTTGTGTCATCAACTACTTTTTTTTGTTTGGTTGGGTATTTTTTTGCGACACTGAAAAGAAAGAAATGAATAAATAAGACGCAAGATCAGAGGACGATAAAATCCTGTTTTTAATGGCACCTTTTCATGTAAATCATATAAAAATATATTTCCCTATAAAATTTTGTGCAGGTACTTTAGCATACATTTTAAATGAATAGTAGATAGGGTTAACTACAATGTCAGAAGTCCTTGCCCAAAATAAGAAAGTAGAAGGACTTTATGGGTAATAAAACGAAAAGATAAAATTTTTGTAGCTTTATAATATAAAAGAGGACTTTTTATAGAGGTGGCTTTAAAGTGAGATGCGGGAGTACCTATTATAATGTCTCTACGATATTATATAGATTTTAAGAAAAACTCTTTATTCTACAGTTGATTTAAAAGTAACAGAACGGCATTTACGTTTGGTTAATAAAATTTTTGTGAGAATTTATAAAATCATAAAAAAACATCACCATATAAAACTTGAGAATACTCCGAGCTCATAGTCCGACATGGGGTTAACCGAAATTGATATAGATGACGGAGCCGCTCACTAGGTGTGTGTTCTTGAAATTCTCAATTATTAAATTTATATACAACAAATGCATAAACCCATAAGGTGGACACCATATCTAGTTCTTGATCAGAGAATATTTTATACGACGGCTAAGTAATACTGCACGTGCACAAGATGCACAGGGTCGATTTACGTTTATGGTTAATTTTCTTAATTAAAGTTGTTCATTTTCGTGCTCTCTATCACCGTTTTCAAGCAACGTACTTATTTCAGAAACACTCTGCATATTAAATGATTGTAATGTATAAAACTTATAACCTATAATTTTGTTGTGTTTTATTTACACATGATTTTTTGCTGATGATGGCGTAATAGCCGAAACTAGTACGAAAGGAAAAAAAAGAAAAGGTTTGTGTTTATTTTAATGTTGTTATATGGTAAGTGTTTTCTACATTATTAAATAGAATTGAATTAAATGTAGACACGGTACATTGAAAATAAAGGAAAATAAACGCTACACTTCATTTAAATAAGTGTGTTTTTTCGCTTAAATTGAAGTAACGTGGCGCAAAGTGGTCTAAGATATAAATTATGTGTTAATAACGCGTGTTGGAACAAAACGTTTCATGTTTCCCGATATCTAATCAAATAGAAGAGCTATTACTTCGTTTATCTTTTCGTTAAATGTATACACAACCATTAAGTACTACTTGCTAGTAATTTCACTAAAAGAACTCCTGTCCACATATTGCATCTCGTTTTGTGTAGGAGAAAGGGTACACAGTAGTTTCAAATATTTTCGACTAATATATATCTACTGGTACTTTTTATTCAATTGGAATTCATATTTCAAGGAAAACTTTTTTGGGTGAAAAGAAACAGAACTTAAATCAAAGTTACCTACTTTAAAAGATGATCGGCATTATTTTTCCCACTTTTTTTATAACTCTTATTACTTTTCAATGAAATTTGATGTCTAGGAGTTCTTGAGATAGACACATTCTGAGAAATCGCACTTTATTTGTTACATGTAGCTAAAATTCACTGTTTTACAGAAAAATGGATTCTAATTTTTACTGCAGTTATGGACAGCAGAATATTTAGTGTTTTCTAGTCCAACTAAACTTCAGTTCATTGGTAAATTAAATATTATTTACGAATGTGACCAACTTACCCAAATTAAAAAAATCAGCACCTATTAGGATATAGTCCTGTGAATTTAATTCTGCAGTACTTCATTCAAAATACTTATTTCTACAAACTTTTCAACAGAGGTTATAAAATATGATTAAAGAAATTTGTTTTGTCCTTTTTTTTTTGATAATTTTTAATGTTAATGTATAAAAATTTGATTCAATATTTCTTGTCCAAAGATGAAAATATTGAAACATTTTGACACAATTTTTTTCTAAATATATTTTTTTGTTGTAGATTGTAATTATGTATGTACAAAAGCATGAAGATGCCTAGAAATTAGGAAATATGACAAATATATACAGCTTTGGTTTCCGCCTTTATTGCGTTTTTTGTTTTTTTTTTGTTTGTCAACATGGCAATGTCCCTGAGGCGAACACAGCTAAAATATCTAGAATTCTCCAGCACTTCCGGTTATACCGGAAGTCAACACCAACTTAGTTATTTTAAATGCTGTATGTCATGTAAAGCAAAGTAATTAATCAATTTTGTAATTAGTTTCTTCGATAATAATAATATCCAATCAATGTAACTGAAAACTGATTAATTAATGTTTCTATTATATTATGACTAACCTAACCTAACCTAACTGCAAGAAATTAATTTATATTCAAAAAGTTTTGTGGATATAATTACTTCGCATGACACATTTGACAGTTTTGTTAGAATACGTAATCTAGTATTAACAAGTAACACTTTTTTACAAAAAGGAACTGAGTTCCAGTTTTGAATAACAAAGTTCATGGTGATCTTGAGCTTCACCGCAAGTTGCTTGATCAAACTAAGGTCAATTTATCAAATACTGAATGGAATACGCTTTTTTATTCCACCAACCGACACAAGGCCCAGATTGACCTCAAAATGAGCCAAATAATGAAATTAGGTGGTAATCTTAGATCTGGACTATTAAAAAACATTGTTAGATCCCATATTCCTACAGGTTGCTAACGTAAAATATAGCATACTCAATTTGGTATTACTTGCCCCAGTTTGACCTTGCAGCTTGTGGTGAAGGTCAAACCCAAGGTCACCACCTACTTTGTCATATAAAATCCTACAAATTGCATGAAACATTATCCTCGACAATTCGATCTTGCCGAGTTATTCACAGAAAGTCAGTTTAACCTTCAAATAATCTGGAAGGGAATACCGAAAAAATATATGATCTAAATATTTTAATGTCACATTCGAACTCTGTTTATTGCTAGCATAAACTGTTCTATTTAATACCTATTTTCAAATTGACCTTGGCTTGACCTTGAAACTAAAGGCCAAAGTCACCAGTATATTGAATTCTTTTGATAGGACTCAATCGTGAGATATCAGGTGGTTGGAAATATACAATTTACTCATGAACATATAAAAATTAAGGAAGAAAATGATGAACACTGAAAAATGTTTGTTGCTGACACTTTCTCAGTGTAAGTTTGTAATAATCACTTGGCGATTCCCGTGGCGATGCAATTTGTCGTACTCGTGAACAGCGTCAATACATGAAAGGAAATTAATAACATAATTACAAGCAATAGAATAAAATGCGACTGACCTGAATTACAACTAGGGGCAGCACATCAATAACATACAAATACGTCTCGGTTATTCCATTAGGGGGGTGGGAGGTGGTCAGTTTTCCACTTAGATATTACTCTTGTCCTCTGTCACTAGAACATCGATGTGTACTCGTTGCGATGCCGGCAAAGCCTCGCGTATCGCGAAAAAAAAATAAACGACACACTGATTTATTTCGCGACACGTGTAGGATATTTCCTGTGTGGCCTCTATTGCACGTACATTTTTCATCCTGGAAAAACGGCGGAAAACGCCGGTTAGACGAAAATCGATAGGGCTGTAGGGCACGAATAAACACAGGTCATTAGCATGTCGGGGCGTTTTAAATAAAAATAAGGGAAAAACGGGGTGTGTTTACACATCGCATTGCTCGGTCGCTTCTCAGACTGGCGTTAGTATCGATTTGGAAAAATATTTTTAATTACAATTGCGTTTTCTTTCTGTATTGTGCATTTTCTAGCGTTCCTTTCGCATATTAACCACCCTGTATACAGGATGAACCTTCAATGTGTACGCATATTCTTACAAGGTGTGCTTTATCTGCATCTGACTCTGTTTTGACCCTACCTTTCTATGGTTGTCGTGCGTTGTCTTTGTCTATTCCCATCGTCCCTGTTTATCTTATTTTTTTCATTCAACATTTTTCAATTAATTTTGTTACGTTACTGTTATAAACGACAAAATTGTCAATTAAAAAAATAGAATAATATGTAGTAGGCTGCAACACGTACATTACTCAATGTTTTTTGAAATAACAAAAAAAAATAGTGTATACCTTAAAGATGTTTATTATTACTAAAAATTATTCGATTTTTTTCATACAAGTCTGCTTTGATATAAAAATTAATAGCGCACTCTTATCTGATTTATAGTCACTACTCTTGATACACTTATTTTTTGCCACAAAATCTGGGATGCACGATTTATTCTAAAAATAATTTTATATCCTAATGCGGAATTTAAGGTGACTGCAATAAAAAGGATTATATAGTGACCAAATGAAATGCAGGTATGCGACACTTTTATTACCGGTACTTTATGATCTGCTGGATATCGATGCGACGAGCATATGATATGCACGTGCATTTCAACGCCAATGCAGCCAACCTAAATTTCTAGTCAAACTTACTTTTGTGTGAGATAGCATGTTTTTACTTAAAAATCTGAGCTAGCATGTTTTCCAATTACAATTTTAGATAGCATGTTTTCTAAGCTAAATTTTCATAGTAAAGCGTCGATATGCTAGTTTCTAGCTACAAGAAATTTATATAAGTGCGATAAAAATTAATTCAGTCCTGACAAGTTCAGTGAATATTTTCAAGTGGTTTAAGTTCTGCAATCATAAATATATATATTTTAAATTGGACTTTGATAAATTATTTACAGCACAAAGTTGTGATAATAAATAAGAAATTGCTTCACTCCTTTATATTCTCGTGATTTATTATCCACAACGGAATGGCGACATTATTGATGATGAAAAGGTGCAAAGGATATTTTCGCTTAAAGAATAATAAATATTAATAAACGATACCTTTTTACTTGTATTGTTTTAGGAAGATTGATGTCAGTAACTGATAAAACAATCCATTTTTATTGTACAAATTGATAATTTCTAAAGAGTCCATTAAAAGTCTTTAATTGATCGAAAAAAACCAAGATGGTAATAATTTTGAGTGAATTGATAAATCTGTAGACATATTGTTACAACTTAGAGAAGAGAAGAAGATTACTTTAAGGTAAAATCAGTGTTGGATGAGACCGTAAAACTTGGAACAAGTTAAATAAAATGTTTTAGACAGAGCGTCATCATGTATAACACATACTATATGATTTTCATGTTGTAAACCTGCGAGTTTTACGATATTACTTGTATACATATAACTATATAACTTTATCACATTCATTTAACACTATAACAACGCGAAATATAGAACGAGTTTAATGTTATTGTATTCCAGAGCAAAATGAACAATATTTTTTAGCTATAATAATAAATTATTTGGAATATGAACGTAACTGATATTAACAAAACATGCCCACTTGGATATGCATAATAAAAAATACAGGGTGTCCAAAAACGAATGAGCTGTACCTAAAGAATAACCTGTATTTTCTAGATAATTCTTGACATAAGCGAGCAAAAACACAGAAGGCTTATGCTTTTCAAAGGGCAATATTATTGAACTATGATGGTCGAGAGAGAACTTAAAAACTAGAAGGATGAAGATGTGCGAAAAGCAAAAGTATGAATTGGTTTTCAAGAATTATTTTCTCATTATTTTCATAAATCTAACTCTACCTTAAGTACTTTGAAAGGAGAAAAAATTTAAGACACACAAATGTATTAAGATGTAGCGCCTGATGAGAGTCAATTGAATTTACTTTTCTGACAATTCTGAAGATTCCTTATCGATTCATCGATGACGGATTATACCGATAGAAGAACGTTTCATTTTAAAAAATCGTCAAACTAGGCTGGATAATCACCACTTTCGTTTGATTAAAATACAAAAACAAGAGCTAATTCTGCCCCCAACTACATATTTCAATTTCATGTTTTATTCTGTTCTATCCACGAAATTGTTTGCTGATAAATCTAATCCCCGCTGAAAAAAATAAAATGCACACTGCGTGCCATACCCTCGAAATCAAATGGAACTACCAAACAAATACTTCACTCTATTGTTCCCAATTGATTGGCGACTATTGAAATACTAATAAATATTCAGCACTAAACAAAAATTTTCCAAACATGCTCCAGGGGTGTTCCGGGAGTTGTTTCACTGCAAATAGATTTTCATGAACACATGGAAAAAATTAATTTGAGTTTATATTTTCCTTGCAAATATAAGCAGGTGATGAAAATATGTTTTCTCTTGTACGAGTATCTGAACATCGTTAATTATATTTTTTTATATCAATAGGTATTTGCACTTTTGAAAATTAAAAAAAATTAATATCCCCTTGAACCAAAATGGTTAGTGAACGTGTTGATTTTGTAAACTTAGTTTTGTTTGCTCAGACAGGGAAAATAATTGATTATTATTGTTCACAATGTCACTGCAAACGTAAAAAAGTAAGCTTATTAAATACGAAAAAATTTTAAAATGTCAAGAATATAAAGATTAACCTTATAACAAACACACCACTAATAAATAATATAAATTTAAATATTAATACTAATTGCGACACTTTAGATATGATATAAAATTCAAGACACATATTAATGTGGCGTACTTTATTTAAATTTGACCCACTTCCATTGTCGCAGTATAAAACATTGTATGAAATACGAACTTCTATAGTGCCTCTCAAAATTTATGGCACTGGGAAAACCGCACACTCAAAACTTAAATTTTGTGAATTGGAAAACAATTCCTAAATTAAAAATGCTTCCATTATATGTGCAAATGCAATGGGTTAAATGAAATTTCACAAAATTCTTTCGAC
Organism: Anoplophora glabripennis; assembly: GCF_000390285.2. NCBI lineage: Eukaryota > Metazoa > Arthropoda > Insecta > Coleoptera > Cerambycidae > Anoplophora > Anoplophora glabripennis. The sequence goes on from NW_019417028.1 coordinate 2,385,700, forward strand.
AATAAATAACAAATGGTTCAGTAGGGAACAAAGTTTTGTCGCCTGGGTTGTTCGTATTTAATTATGAAAACACGCTAAAATTTGAGGAGGGAAATCAAGTATGCTACTACAGTTTTAACATCAGGAACATCTAATAGATGTATGTATGTATTTATTTGTCAAAGTGGTCATCAATTTATTAAGTCATCAGAAATATATGAATATAAAATACTTTTAAAAAATAGTCAAAATTCCTCAGAATAATGATAAAATGGATGACTTACTCTGTGGTTTAGATGGCAGTGCCAATAATAGCCAATAGTAGCGGCTAATCGCCTAAATCTACAATGTACTAGATTTAATCATAAGGAAATGTTAATCCAAATATGCACGAGTTACCTTTTTCATGCACCTAATGATTGAAAATCAAAAAATGACAAAATACTTGTTAAAACCATATTATAAGTAAAATTTTAGAAAAGGGATTATAAAAAGAATTGCTGTTTTGTAGGGTATATGCTTTTCTATGTCCTATTTGTAGATTTTCATACTTGATTAATAATTTTTTCTTCGTTACTTTTTATAAATATTTTTTTTCTACTATCGTACGTAAAATACTTTTTGTACAGCCCTAGTGCATGATAGTAACAAAGGTCTAGACTAGACTGTTACATGGATAATAACGCGCTGAAGTCAACTATGAACATTCTCGAAGATTTTATTATCCTATAACACCCGTGGTGCCTCCAAACTTATTTCCTTCGACTTTTTTTACATAAAGCTGGTATTTATTTGAAATTAATTTATGTTATTTGTAGTTTCCATTACAGATTTGTTTTTGCCCATGATACAGGATTTTAAATTTACCCCAGAACGTTATACATACGAGCCCAGGCTCATAATAGTTCGGCCAGGTATCATTTTATTAGTAATTTATTTAAACAAAAGTAATAACACTCTCAAAACTATTTTATTAAAAATATTGGTATATCAGAGACAAAATATAAACTTTTAACTAAAATATGATTAAATGTTACGATGTAATGATGTGTCAATGACTAGTTTGTTAATAAAAAACATTAATATTCGCGGTTCAGAATAGTTCGGTATCTTTATTAAGAATAACAGCTTTAATTATGGCATGCATTGTATCTACCAGCTTAGCACACTCTTCAGGAAGCGTTTGTGCAACTGTCTTCATTTTATGCCACAATGTTTCTATTGGCAAGAGGTCTGGACTGATAGAGGGTCATTCCATAACAGGAACATTATGTTTATGTTACCAAAGTTTTCTTTAATAAAATAGTTTTGAGAGTGTTAGATACTTTTATTTAAATAGGTATATTAATTGTAAAATTATGCCTGGCCGAACTATTATGAGCCTGGGCTCGTAGATATTTCTAACTCCATAGGGCTAGGGAATTGTTTCTCATTTAATGTATCTAAAATGGGATTATCATTATTGTAAAACAGGCTAGTAGGTTAAGTAACTATTTTTAATATTAATGAAAGAAAATTATACATTCATGTCACGGTGACAGTTGTCAAACTGTCAAACTGACACTTATTTAATATTAGTTTGTTTTGAAATAACTTTGTCACTGTTACAAAAACACCCTATATGAAAATATAGAGGACCTTCACCTTTTCTACTACTGTTAAATAACTTCAACTAATACATAAATTATTAACAAAGTACAACGCCTTTTAGTCGTTTTGAGGGGTTTAACAGTGACAGTGAAATTATAGATATTAAATATTATTACGAATCGATCTTTTCCACTTTCGTGTCCCAAAAGTTAACTTGAACTGACAGAATTTAACCAAATTCCAAATTACACTTAATTAAATATTTAACAATATTATACAAAATTCTAGTTCTTAAACAATAGATGATAAAAATGAAGCCATAACTGATATTTAGACTTGTTATTTATAAATTACCCTAAGCTTTTTTCAAACAAATTCATTTTCTGCACTATTCCGAGGCAAACGACTTTTTAATCTATGACAAAATCATATTGTAAACGAATTAAAGCTTAAAATTCCGCTTATTTACAGATTATTATCACACAAAATATATTTGTATTATATATTTCCAACAAAATCTGGGTCATTGCTGGTAAATTTGTTGACCGTTTGATACAGGCAACAAAAAATCGTGAAGCTTTATAGCAATTATGTTTCATGAATTTATTCATCATGTATATATTTGTACAACGTTTTTAGGCACGAAAATTTCAAACACGCATTAAACAAAATTATAAGCGTATCCCTTTGTAAGCTAGATGTGTTTTTATTAATTAAATCTATACGCAGAACTGCCATTTCAGGTAATGGTACATAAATTTAAAACCACCAAGTTTATGTTTTGAGATACGATATACAGGGTGTCCCAGAATATGTGGGCAATCTCTCGGATTTGTACAGGGGACGTTAGAATAATATGACCAGTCTCTATAAAAATTCTCCCTAGAGCCCCCCCTATGCAGATACAGCCCCCCTAAAGAACGCCCCTGAAAATCGATTTTTTTTTAACAATACTTTGTGTAATTTAATTATTTTTTATTACAATGGATAATAGATAACACTGATAATGTTATTTTTTTACACTCTTTACGACAAAGGCACAAAAATAATGTTTTTAGATACCTTGAAACTAAAAACAAGACACTTTTGGTTGACATCGATAAAATGAACTGTTTTCGAGAAAAAACTCTTATAATTTTTATTATTATTCCAATTAAATGGGCCTTTAATTCGCAATTTTGGTCAACTTGCCTGAATTTTTTATATAAGTTAGTTTCAGGTATATAATAACAATAAGTGACAGTATTTTTTTTACTCCCGGCCAGGGGTGAAAAAAGATAAAATAAAGGTTTTTTTTAAAGAATATTCAAAAGAGGCAAGAGCTAGAAAAAAAGTTCCTTATAAAAGTTATAGAGCATAAAATTCTTCATAAAAATGGTGTATTGACGTTTTTATTTTTGTCATAAAACAAAATTTCGAAAGCAACTTTTCATTATTTTAAATAATCAATCAATTGGCACAGACAAAAATTGATTTAGTGTTAAAATCATAAAGAATTAACGATTAAAAAATTGAAATTGTTATAATTCTTATATTAGAAATTAAAAAATATCTCTTTCTCTCTGAAAAGGTAATTTATATTTTTTGAGTAGAATGAACACAAATTTATATTTCATTCATTTTTCTGCTTGTTATGATTTTTTAAAATTTCTGAAATCATCCCTCAACTTCTAGCCACCCTGACTCTGTTAATTTTAATAGTACAAGAAAAAGTCAATAAATCATGTGGAATTTTATGCTCTACAACTTTTATAAAAAACTTTTTTTCTAGCTCTTACCACTTTTGAGTTATCTTGAAAATCCCCTTTATTTTATATTTTAAAAAATTACAGTCACTTATTGTTATTATATACCTCAAACTAACATATAAAAAATTCAGACAAGTTGACTAAATTGCGATTTATAGGCCCATTTAATTGAATTATCCGTAAATAGAAATAAACCGATGAAATTTGCATTCTTTCTGTAATGACGTCTCAGAAAGTGGCACTAAGCAAATAGGTAATGTATTTCGTGCTTAGAACATATTTAGATAATGTCACTCAAAACTATTAGTCACTTAAATTGCATATTAAAAATATTACACTTCTAATCGCTGACCTAATTCCTTTTTACATTTCCTTGAAGCATTATAAAACCTTAATATCACTTATATTAATATTTCAGGTCATTGGTTGTAAATCTATGTCATTAAATCGATACCTAATTCTAGTTTCCATGGACTTAAATTCGTTCCCGCCAGTTCAGAGTCGCCAAGCCTATATCTCTTACAATTTTGAAAATATCGTAACAGGAATAATTTTGTATTGGCAAAAATTAAAATGATGACGATCCCATCCTTGAATAGATGAGCAAAACTGTCCAAAAAACAGTATTTTTCTATTTTCGCGTGAGCTGAAAATGATACAAACGATATCTCGAAATTCTGTATGTAAAAAAAACAAAAATCGAAAAAGATATTTTCGATTTCCCATCAAGATACATCTAAATTAGGCAATCTCGAGATAGTAAATAAAGCTATTGTCCCATATATTAAACTAAGGTTTTTTTCATGGCCTATTCGATGACATTATACATTTTTATAAAGTGTTAAAGAAAAAAGTCAAAAGACCTTGAAGATATCTATAAATTAGTGCTAGATTACTAGGATATAAAAAAATAAGGAAAAAGTATTTATGAATATGAATGCATAAAATTAAAGGGTAAATTAAAAAAGAGAAAAACAATTTTACATTATTTTGTTTAAATTTTATCTGGAAATTGTTTGTCAATTTTTTTGTGTTAATTTTTTCTTCTATATTTTTGAGTATTTTGGTCAATTTTAATTGAAAAAAATTCTCATGTTTCAAATAAGTAGATCCAAAAAAAATGTAAACTATATTTGAACGCTGTAGCAGGTGAAATAAAATTATTACCTTTATGGTCACTCAATTTATATTAAATTAAGGATTTTGTCACAGCTTACTCTATACAAAACTGTCATTTCCTCTATCTAGTAATTAAATTATTTTCTCTTCGAGAAATGAAAATTAGAATCTCAAAAATTATTTTCTTCACCGAAACAGCAGAGCATGATTAAAGTTGCATGAACCTTATCAGTTAATACAGCCTGAATTGACTTTTTTGGAACAAACCCAAGAACATTCCGAAAACTAAACTAAAAATGTAATTTTCTATGTGAATGCGACAATAGTATCAATTAAAGAGAATAGGTCTTGCTATAAAAAATAATTTGCAATGCAATATGTAGTCTGTATTAAATTGTACCTAAAGTTAATATATAATTGGAAAAAAACAGTATTATCTATTCAAGATGAAACATTTTTTCATATGAACCTGTTTCACTCGAGGTTAAGCGACATTGTTGCAAAATATACTATTTTTAAGTTACTGTAATACAAAATCATATTTAAAAGCTGTTTAAAAGAGTATCTGTTCCCTAAGCAACACGACCTATATCTTATTTCAATTAGCACAATCAACTTTTAAAGTTTGCCACAATGATTCGATAAAAAGAAACTGAAATGTTTTTTGGTGCATAAAAATACAAATAATTTAAAAACGAATAAAATTGAAATGTAGATATGTGAAAGTAGGTATACATTTTGACGTTCTTTTTCTCGTTGTCTGGATATAAGGACTTTTAGAAACAAAATTCATTTTGGAATAATTGAACACTTGCTTGCATAATTAAAACTGTGTTATTTGCTTCAGTCAGAGAACTTAAATTGCTATTGTAACGAAAAAGCATGTATTTTTCAAATCGATTCATCATCACATTGTCACCATTTATCTCATTTTTTGAAATGGAACAGCTTAAAATGCACAATTAGAAAGATAGGTAAAAAAAGTACAGAACCGAGTAGATTGTAAAGGTATGTAAATAGTTTCTGAGCGGCCAGTGTTGGTGGCATGTCTGAGGGCGCTCGACAGTGGTGTGAGAACACATAAAATAAAAAGACAGAGCCAGACCAGGAAGAGTGGGATCCTCAAAGGCGCGTACCAAGAGGAGACACAAACATCGAGGCCGATTTACGCATTTTGGCACTTCGAATCATTTAAACACGTGGCCGTCAGAGCCTGGCCTGAGGCGAATCCTCCATAAAGAGTCACCCTCGAATGGACGCACGGACCGCAGCGGCTGCTAAGCGGACACCAAGTAAAGCTCACTACTGGGTTTACAACACATGCATGAAACAGTGATCGTTCTGGTGTCGGTGCGGTAACGGGTGCCGATCGTAGATGCAATAGCCAAGTGACACGAAGGCAAACTGGCGTTGTCGAGCTGAACGGGGGCTCGGACCTGCGCCCCTCGCGCCGCCCCTCATATTGATTTCCTTTACCCCGCGCGCGCCTTCCCATATATACAGATGGGCCTTCGTTTGTTGCTTAATGCTAATACATCCTTGTGGCTTTATTGTGTTTATGGTATTTTCATTAAGCCGGGGGATATTCTAATGGGGTTTTTGATTGGGCGTGATGGGCGCAGATGAGATGAGGAAGTCTCCCCCGACCCCGTCGACCGTCTCGGACGTTTCGGAACGACGCCACGATTAGGAGAAATAAATGTTGAGGCGCAACAGATTTTCACGGTGTTTAATGCCGTGGAAAATTGATCGTGAAATGATTGCGAAGGTTGATTGATTCAAGCTAAAGGAAGTTCATAATACCAGTGAGGAAGAGGTAATGCTGCATTGAAATAATTATTGCATTGTTGAAAAAACACAGTTCATGTTTAACTGAAACCTTCCAATTTCGTGTCATCCTTCGGAATCTTCAACTCAAATTAATATAGCAACATATCGATGACTATTTTTATCATTAAATGTCCAATTGCTTTAGGAAACAAATATAGATAGAGTCACAACTGCGGTGTACATGGTACGAAATCGGACAGATGTATTTGTTCGAAATATCCCGAGATTGCCTGGAGGGATGGGATGAAACATACACTTCATGGAACGTTAAAACAAAAAAGGAAAGACCATTTTTTTACGTAAACGCTCTTGGACCTATAAGGATAAGAAATTTGGCGTTCTACTTTTTGATTGCATAATGATTAGGGTTTCTGATTTCTCGGCCCATTTTTTTTCTCGGGTCTCGAGAATTCTCGACTAGGAATTCCCGGGAATTCTCGAATTCTCGAGAAATTTCTAAAACTTAAAAAAGTTATAATTTTGGTATTGCAATGCGAAATATAAACATACTATTATACTTAACAATCATCATTAACATTTATTATTTATTCAGTATTTTTATGAATTACTTATGTTTCTACTTCTACTAACAAAACTAAATTAAACTTTGAGTTTCTTCTTAAAAACCTTTAACTTGTTTTTTTATTAAACACTTTCAATATACTTATGTTTATTTCAATGTTTTTGAATCGTAGTTTTCTTCCAATAATAATTAGTAATAATCATTAATCATGCAGTCCTTTAATTAAATAAATAGTAAATAAGGAATTTAACCGAAGAAATCTTAAAAAAACAAGTACGTTTTTTATTAAGAAAATAAAATATTTTGTAATTGTTGGACGTTTTTCGGGCATAAATACAAATAGATAGTCTCTATTAGTGGATTCGTTGGAAGATCAAGTCAACGATGAAATGTTACAATATCAAGTAAAAAAATCTATCCTTATTAAAATAGAAACTGAATTGTTTTAAGGGTCTTTTTTAATGTCCAGTTTTCATAGAATTTCTGCTTAGCCCTTCTGGTATTGAGTTTTAATGGCATATTTTCATATTCTTGATAGACCATCGTTTGTTGCTTAATGCTAATACTAGACTAAAGTAAGACATTTTTGAAATTAAACATTTTTGGTTTAATAAACATAATAAACTTGGTGTTCTACTTTCTGATTTCATAGTGATCCTACTCATTTTCACAATGATAATTATTTTTCAAAACCTGATTTGGAGATATATCTGTCAGTTATTAGGCAGCTTCCGAAAATAAACTAATACTAGACTAAAGTAAGACATTTTTGAAATTAAACATTTTTGGTTTAATAAACATAATAAACTTGGTGTTCTACTTTCTGGTTTCATAGTGATCCTACTCATTTTCACAATGATAATTATTTTTCAAAACCTGATTTGGAGATATATCTGTCAGTTATTAGGCAGCTTCCGAAAATAAACTAATACTAGACTAAAGTAAGACATTTTTGAAATTAAACATTTTTGGTTTAATAAACATAATAAACTTGGTGTTCTACTTTCTGGTTTCATAGTGATCCTACTCATTTTCACAATGATAATTATTTTTCAAAACCTGATTTGGAGATATATCTGTCAGTTNATCCTATATGACTATGCTCGACAAGGAACGTTCTATCCAAATATGTAAAAATATACAGGGTGTTCCATTTAAATTAACAAAGTTTACATCCGCGGCCATTTTGTTTGAACTTCATTTGTTTTTCTGCTATCATTTTCGAAAACTTCATAAAAAATCATGCAACTTTTGTTTTTCACATTTTTTTATAACTCTTAATACAAAAAAGTTAAAGGGGGAGTCAAAATATAGTGAATCACCCGGTACATTAAAAAAAAGAATCATCAAGGTAAACTAAAGCCTTAAAAACTTAAAATAAATAAATCATGAGCTGGCAGAGAAACCACTTTAACCGCTCAGTTATTTGTCGAGAAACGAATTGAACGCATGAACGAAACGAACTCCAGTCAAGAACTTAAGACGCGCATGATTTTTCTCGATTTCTCGTTTTCTCGACACTTTTTTCTCGTCTCGAGTAAGGCCAGATTTCCCGGGAATTCTCGCTTCGAGAAGTCTCGGCCAGAAACCCTAATAATGATCCTACTCATTTCCGTAAGGACATGATTTCTTTCTTAAGCCTGTTCTCACATTGACATACATATCTCTATTGGGTATTGAACAGCTTCAAGAATAAACTATCATATGCACATTAAACCAGTAGGAACCACTTTCAACAATCTTTAATTCTAAGCTATTTGTTTTTTCCTATTGTACCTAACTCAAGAGATAATGAACTCATCGATAAAAGATAAAGTTTTCATAAATACAAATAGATAGTCTCTATTAGTGGATTCGTTGGAAGATCAAGTCAACGATGAAATGTTACAATATCAAGTAAAAAATCTATCCTTATTAAAATAGAAACTGAATTGTTTTAAGGGTCTTTTTTAATGTCCAGTTTTCATAGAATTTCTGCTTAGCCCTTCTGGTATTGAGTTTTAATGGCATATTTTCATATTCTTGATAGACCATCGTTTGTTGCTTAATGCTAATACTAGACTAAAGTAAGACATTTTTGAAATTAAACATTTTTGGTTTAATAAACATAATAAACTTGGTGTTCTACTTTCTGGTTTCATAGTGATCCTACTCATTTTCACAATGATAATTATTTTTCAAAACCTGATTTGGAGATATATCTGTCAGTTATTAGGCAGCTTCCGAAAATAAACTAATACTAGACTAAAGTAAGACATTTTTGAAATTAAACATTTTTGGTTTAATAAACATAATAAACTTGGTGTTCTACTTTCTGGTTTCATAGTGATCCTACTCATTTTCACAATGACAATTATTTTTCAAAACCTGATTTGGAGATATATCTGTCAGTTATTAGGCAGCTTCCGAAAATAAACTGTTTTATTACGTCGACATGAAGAAAAATCATTTTCAATAACACATACGGCAAATTTAACCCTTTTGTCCTTCAGTTAACCTAATAAAAAAAATAAAAAACCTTTAATAAACAAATTTTACGTTTACGTAAATATTAATCTATAAGTATAAGGAAAGTATCTTCTTCTTCTTCTTCTCCTATAGTATAGTCCAGGATGAAATGACTTTTTGTAAACTCAAGTATCCGTCGCAACTTACGTATTTTTACTAACAGGAAGACAAGGCAGTTTAGGCTTTCTGGCGCTAAACGCTTCAGTGATATTCTTCTCGTGTTTCGCTTTTAGAAGAAATTAATTTTAAGGCGCAACAGATTTACCGGTGTTTAATACCAGGGAAAATTAATGGTAAAATGATTGTTGGCCGTTACCAATGATCGGAAAAGTTTTAATTTATCGTGAGCAATGGAGCAAAGCTAAAGAAACTTCGCAGTATTAATGTACAAGGAATATTGTGATATCAAGTTAATTACTGTATTTTTGATTTATAGTTGACAGCTTAAGAAGAAATCGGACTGATAAAATAAAAACATATAATAGCTTAGAATCTTTCTATCTCGACAATCTTTATAAAAAAACATCGTCAATCGTTGTAAACCAAGTCAACATATCTACTTCAGCGTTATAGTGGATAAAAAAACAGCTCGAAAATGGCTGGTTTTATTCAAAAATTGTTTTTTCCCTTAATCCCCGAGTTTTATAAACGAACTTTTAGTAAGACTGTAATGAAAATGACGCATTAAAACACTCACCTTAATATAAACTGAAAATTCGACTCCATGATTGGAAGTTATATTAAATCAATGACTTCATAGATATTATGGATTCGCATTTCTCAGTTTAGCGACATACTATATCCGTGATAATCGTTTAACGTCTTTGTTTACTTTTGAAAATGAAAAAAATGTTCAGAAAGATTCAATAAACATCTCTGATTTCAAGGTCGTTTAAAGGTCAAATTGAAAATTTTAAATGGGACCTGGAAGTAGTTAATAATTATACGACCTTAAAATGACATTGATATCTGACCTGTTCTTGAGGTTAAATTCATAGTTTATTGTATTGAATTTGTCTTACAACGACCTTGAAGTCAAGGTCAAGGTCATGCCAAGATAGTCCCCTTTACACCCTACAACTTTTGTATGAAACATTTTTTTTTAAATAGTGATCCCAACAAGGTACTCCGTTGTCTCAAGATTCTTGTTTTTTATGGCATTTTTATGGCCAAAATATGAGTTAAATCGAAAAAATATTAAGAACAAAAAGTTTTATTTTTCGTTTTTCAATCGATGGTAAAAAATGGGTGTTTCCATTTAAAAAAATCAACTACCGGTTTAAAAACACAATTTCCGCTCTAGACCGGAAGTCGTAATATGGACCTTTTAATGGCCCCCAATTTTTGTCTGAAACATTTTTTGAAATAATCGAGTCCAACCGAGAAGTTTATGCGAATATAATTAACGATCATCCCAGTGATTTTATTTACAAATTTCTTAGTGACGCCACTGACTACACACGTAAATCTCAAACTTTATTTACAAAATATTTTCCGGCGGTAGAAAATATTGTATTATTTTTTTTTCACTTTCAGAACAAAGCTCTACACTTACACCTTTTTAAAACATCTACAGTAAATGAAGACGTATATTTTAAATTACTAATTGTGAAATTTAATCAAGTTCTTATTATAATTGGCAGCATTTCGTGACAAATTCAGAAAATGGCATTGCAAGTATTTCCTTCAAAGCGCAAATTCAAGTATATGGAACCGAATTCAAGGAAAACTGTCACGTTACACCTATTAATAACATCCTTAATTCCACCTTGTAGGAGTTAAAAACTTAACCCAATCAGAATGAGAGAGGTTCCACTGGAACCGGCAAATTTAATTACGTCGTTTTGAAATAAAAGTAAGCGAGCGACATGCTCCCAGTAAGAAAAACTCCTTCCACTCCGATGACAATATAAACAGGATTAAAAGCTTTAAATAAGTTAGGGGTTGCGTTTATAAGAGGAAACCCACAAATCCGTACATATTTGGTACAGCAATCGTGAAATCCTAAGGGATATGCGCGCAGGGTTTCCCAAAATAGGGTACCCTAAATATAGCAAGCTTCAATTGGTGGTATAGTTGTTACGATGTTAATTGGAACCTGTAAATCTTAAAGTACAGGACCGTATGCACTTCTGAAATTTCTTCTTATGCTCGAATAGCAATTCGGCGAGTCCGATATTGGTAAACTAGTTCGCCTGATATATAAACTAATCCGCCTGATGTAAAATTGACGGCGGCGCGCTGGTCATCAAAGCAAACCTGTATTGGTCCACTAGGTCGTAAATAATTTTTTTTGTATAGTACACGGGTTCACTTAGCTTTGCCGCTTTGCCAGTGCCGTGCAGAGCATTGCTTGGCGGGGTAAGTTGTTGGTATAATACGTATTATTATTTATTAGTTATTATTATTTGTTCATATCGTAACCAGTAAAGGGTAATAGTTATTAAAATAAATGTTATATGTAATTATCTAGTAATTTAGCGTGGCTCTATGGAGACTCTTTGAAGCGGAGGATAACTAAATAACTCGGGGAAATCCCCAAATAGTGGAACCGGTTTTTGTCGAAAGTATCGAAACAAACTCTTGAAAATTGAAAATAATGAACAATGTGATAAAGAAGTTAGGAATTAACGAATTAACTAAGATATTCAAAAAGGCCAATTTATCGTGTAATTAAAGAAGGATTGATCACGGTACAAAGAGGAAACGGAAAAATACAAAATTAAAGAAAATTGACGATTTTACCAGATATAATGCGGCGCACATTTTATATGTATAAAGAAAATAAAGTTCCTATTTTAAACATGATTCGAGATAAATTAAGCGATTATCCTGATTATAATTATAAATCTTTAGATATTTTACGACATGCTTTATTATAATGCGATTTTAAACATAAAAAACTTCAATCGTAAGGTAATTATATGGTAATGTAGCTCGGAATGTAGTATATCTAGACGAGACAGGGCTAAATTTTTCTGAACGTCTATGGATTCCGTACAATTTATGAGCTAAATGTTTTTAAGTGGTTCCAACTGAGATCGTAACAACTATAGATCTTTAGTTTTTGAGATACAAGGTGCTTAAATTGAAATTGCTGAGAAAGATTTAGAAAGCCTAAAACTCAAGGACAAAAAAATGGAATTGTACAAAGAGGTTTCTGATTTTAGGGATAGTTTTCTAGTGTTCAGTTGAAGCTTGTGGGTCGCAAAAGTTGATTAAGTCACTGAATACTCAAAATATATACTGAACCTTTCTCGAGCACCCCATAAAAAAGGGATAGGAAATCGGGCAGGGACATGAAGACCGGTAAGGAGCTAGGTGTGCTGATTTTACAAATGGTTTAAAATCTACAATAATAATACCAAATCCAAAAAAAATACAGTGCACCGTAATAAAATTAGAAACAAATAGAAACAATATATTAAGGTTAAGTATGCAAAGTAAGCAGTGATATTAAATAACACTTTGAGTGTATATGGTTATCAAAAAGCTGAATATTATTCTATAAATTTTAAATAAATTATAATTTTTAGTCAATAAATCAAAAATAAAAAGAAAAAAACTAAAACAATGTTTAAGGGCAAAGAAAAACGGTATAAGATTTTTAAGTAATGGATATTCTTGTAACTATTTTACCATCTTGTGGGTAGTTTATCATATTGTGGGTAGTAATTTTACTTGCGTATTTATAGGGGAAACATTTTGGCAAGAATTGAATATAATTTGATTCTTTGATATCGGTACATTTAAAAATGTTTTGTCCATTTCTCCAAACGTTGCTTTTTGTTTTCTTAAATGGTTTCAGCGGCATGGCAAATATGCAGGAGGGGTATTTAAAATAAAGAGATCAATTAGAAGATAAGCTGACAGAAACACAAACGAGAATAAGGTCATAAAGCGGAGAGACGCTGATTTCCATAACGAGATATTACAAGAAAAAACAATTAGTGAACGCGAATGACGAGCTGTTAAAAAAAGAGCAATTATTAGGAAATGCAGAAAATTTTTAAAAAATATAAAGGACTAGATTATTATTTTTTTGTTTTCTTTTGCACTGAACGAAACTAAAAAAGCAAATGGGGCTTTTTGATGTGAAGTTCGTATGATCTAGGAAACAAAATATATTTTTAACCATATAGTTTTATTTGTTGTTGTTAGTTTGTTGTGCACCATTTATCATAAATCTGATAAGGCCGATTAAAAAAACAACTAATCTGATTATACCGTAGACATTGTGCTAAAATTAATAATATCTTACCACGTAAAGGAAACTTTGTTGGTCACTCACCTGAAACAAAAAGAAAAATATATTAGGACTAACAAGATGCATTTTCAATAAATTATATATTTTTTGTGAAGAAAATTGTTCATAATAAAAATACCCAACCAACGAAAAACTTATAGACTAATATGTTTATAGGAACTCGTTTTTTTTAAATATCTACAATTTTCAAATATTTTCTTTTAAGATATATTGTAGGTTATCCATAGGGTACACACTGACATTATGCTGTTTTGTGTACTAGGACATGAAATTTTTTTTTTCAGTATTATGAAATAACATTTTTGTGGGGAATAAAGCTTATTCTTTGTTGGCGGAGCAATATTCCGTTCATATTTCTTCACCTCTTTCAATAACCGATCAATATTGGAGGTAACTCGATAAAGGCAGCTTGGACAGCTCAATAATAAACTAAATAATGAATGTTTAATGGAATTTACCCCGTGCGGTAATCTACATAACGCATTTTGAGCTGATGACATGTTATTTTAAATTTAAAATAACCGCGCTCATGTTTATTCATCACAGAAAGAATGATGTAAAAGTTTATGCTATTGAGCTCACGTTAGCATAAAAACAACAATTATTTCAAACAACAATTGAAAAACAAATTGTAATGATTGTATTTTTTCAATACACACCTTTATTTGTTTAGCCACATCTTGGTGAAGATTTTTGAAAAGATACAAGTGTTATATTATAGTTGCTTGTGAAAATAAAGTACATTAAAATTTAAAAATTTAGACCCTTCACTTGTTAATTTATTTCAATTTGTATCGTCTGCGTTTTGAAGTGAAACAACAAACCAGGTAGAAACAAATCGGACAAGGCGCGCAAAATATTTTTCTGGCAACCATTTTACTTCCAATCTATCACGTCACGTCGAAACTTCGTCTCAAACTCATTAATCTGAACAACTCCGTAGGCATATCACTATAAGAAAATGGGGATAACATATTTGTTCTCTCCTGTTTTTCAGGCGATTTTTACAGAGCAAAGTTTCTTTGGATACCGTACACACGGGAGGTGTCAGTTTTTCGATCATTTTATTTTACACAACATCATGAAGTACATAATATTAGTGATATCTATAATAATTATTTATTTACGTAGTTTCTTATATACAGGGTGGGCCATTAGTGTGAGAAAGTAAAATAACTCTCTTGTTACTCATAGTACAGAAAAAAAGTTTATATAAGAGTTATACGGAATCGAGAAACCTAAACTACAAAATTAATTTGAAATATACAGGGCGATGAGTAAAAACGGGACACGTCAAATATTAAATTTTTTTAAATATTTTTAAACATCGATTTCCGAGAAAATTCTATATATGGCAATATAAACAGGTTAGCATTCTAGTGCGGGGTTGCCAAGTTATATAGAAAATTATTCGAATTTTGGAAAAAACATGACCTCGAAGAAGTTGTATTAATTTTCAGCTACTAACACTTGGAACAAAATAATTAGACGGAGTTATAGGCAAATGTTAGAGAAAGACTAGCTAATATACAGGGTCGGAAAGTTCCCATGGTTCATCGGCCGTTACGTGAGAGCGATAAAGAAAGTCATAGAAATCCGTGCGATAGAGAAAAATGGCTATAATGAAGGCGTCTAATAATCACTGCCCATTTCGCCCTTCCACAAATAAGAAGTGGATCTTATTTGTGGAAGGGCGAAATGGGCGGTGACTATGAGACGCCTTCATTATAGCCATCCTTCTCTATCNAAAATATTTGACAGAGTTATAGGTAAATGTTAGACAAAGGCTCCTATATTAGCTAATATTGATATATTATACAAGGCGTTTTTTATAATACATCATTTTTAGAAAGTTCAAACTTGATTTTCTCAAATTTTTCAAATGGAATACCCTGTATTTTATTGTTTTATTTTATTCACATATCAGTCCACTTCAACTTTTATTATATTCTATATTTAAAATTATTAGTTTTTAAGATATAGCAACATTGCTGAAAAAAACTTAATTTAAATGTGATATTTTCCCTAAGCAAAGTGCATTTAATTTTTATTTTAGTTAAAAACTGTATTTAACAAAGTTGTTCGAGAACTCAAGAAATACGGAGTTTAGTCAGTCTTGTTGATATATTAGTTTTCTTCTGAACTCAAAATTTTGGCTATCTAGTTCTCGAACAACTTTGTTAAATACAGTTTTCAATGAAAACAAAAATTAAAGGCACTTTGCTTAGGAAAAATTTTACATTTTGACATATTTTGAACCCTGATTACTTCCCATGGCTTCCCAAGATAAACAAAGCTTTTTATCGAGAAAAACTTTTTTTCGAAAAATCAACAATAAAAGAGTTTTCAAGAGTACGGTACCTCATCCGGAGACACACTGTATACTATACATTTTACAGGGTCACATTTAACTTTCATTTATTCTGATTGAAAGTTTGAAAACGAGAACGCTTTTCGAAACGCTAATTTTTATTTGTTTTGTATTTCATTAACCGTTATTGTAGATTCTGTTCTTTTTTATGCGAAATATTGTACATTTCAATACATAAACAAATCTAGTAAGTATCTCGCAACGTTTTCATTTAGAGAAAAAAAATATGCTCAGGTAGGGAACAGATATCTCTCGAAAGAAATGGAGCCAAGTTTTCTTGTTATGTTCTTTAGTGCTTCCGCTTCAAGAGTTTTGCATTATGCTAATGGTTACGTGTGGGTATGAGTTTTAAAACTATTATTACCGTCCACCTGTGGAGGCATAAAATGTGTTTGGTCCTACAATATCATGTTTTGCTTATTTTATTCCATTGTCTTCTTCTTGGCTGGTAATTTACTCTGCGGGGAAATGCACAATCTTTAAGAAAACATTTTTTAGGTAAAAATAGCAAAAAAAAATGGGTGTGCAAGGTGTACACTCGACGCAAGATAAAGGTTTCCAATCTGAATCGTATTCAAGATAATATGACGGCTTAACCGCTTGTCTATATGGGGCGTTCCCATTAAACTCGTGTGGCAATATTTTACCGTCACATCTGACATTTTACGAGTTTTGTACAAAAATGCTTTCCTGGTAGATTGGCATTTTTAAAATGGGACTAATCGGCAAACTCTTATAGCAGACCTCGTATGCATTTTTTATTATCTTTAATTTATTTATTTATTAACAAAACTAAAACAATTTTTTTCTATACTATTCGATTGATTATTTAAAATAATGAATACATATTAATAAGGACTAATATTTTTTCTTTTAGCCTAAAACGGATGCAAACTAACACTCATGTTCACCCTCAAAAATAATATTTCCGTGATAACTCGGGTTCTAATCAATATTTTGGAATGAAACAAAATGGAAATTACTTCTTATAAAAAAACATTTATGGGATTATGTAAAGCGTCAGTTGAATGAACAGTATGACGATATTCCACCAAATAGGGATACGCTCTGGGAAAGTATATAAAATATTTGGAACGCTATAGACGTGAATTATATACGACGCCTTGTTACATCTATGCCAAACAGATTACAAGCCGCTATTAATTCGGATGGTGGTTGGACATATTATTAGACTGTTTTGTTTTTTCATTGTTTATAAAATGATGTCAAAATAAGTAAATAAGTTCGTAACACTATGGGCCCGGAAATGCTTTCTTTCTGATAGATGTAAAATTAAAATCCTGTTTTTCAGAATATTTCGAAAACAATTTAAGATATTACACTGAGCTTTGGTGTCTAGTACAGTGGCAGTGTAATATCTTAAATCGTTTTCGAGATATTTAGAAAAAACAGATTTTAAATTTCTTTCGACATCTATCTCAGAAAGGAAACGTTTCCGGACCCATAATGTCATGAACTTATTTACTTATTTTCACTTCCAGAACACGTCCTTAAAATATTTCCCTTTCCTCCCGAAACTGTATAAGTTATAATAAAACTGTAGTTTACAATATTTTTTTATTTTGTTGCCATCATGACCTACCTACCTACTTTCTGCGGAATATGACACAAATACTTATTTCAAAATGTTAATTTTCTCAGGGACAAGAAGTGGCAAGACAAAATAATTTCAAAACCTGTATACTCTTCTCTTTTTATAATGCATATACTTAAGGCCTGCAATTTTTCGTTATGTATCGTTACACACGTGCCTACATACAAAAAAAAATATGACACGCCCCTAATTATTGATGCCTCCCAAAATTCCTATTAATAGTCCACCGGCTCGCCCCTTTAAAAGTAGTATGCCTTTTAGGTTGGAAACCTTTATCTTGCGTCCAGTGTACAACAGTGGCGGCTTGTTTTTTACTAGTGGGCATGACAATATTATAGAAAAACTGATGTTCACGATTTTCATTCATTATCTAACTGTTTATTTAGATTAATAGCCGAATAGTAGGTATTAAAATATAATATCGATGTGACAAAGTTAATGCCACGAAACTAATTGAGATAAATAAAGATGTTTAAGAAAGCAAAGCTTGTTATTTGGTTTGTGACTGTGACTGTATACCGTTTCGTGTGAATTTTATGTGAAATATGCTTCAACCAGAGGTGTTATACGAGAGTGACGCTCCTGCAGCTCTTACTTTGATCACATAATGCAGCTAAAGTTGAGGATTTTGACGGCGTTTGGCCTGCATATAGATATGTTCGATTTGCATCCACCGCACCGTCTTCATGGATATCGGATATGATTTATAGCACGGTGGATGTAATAAGACAACGCATATCAAAAATTTCTGTAGCAAATGAAAATAGTTACTTTTGACTCTAGGTGGTGAGTTTGTATTTAAGAATGGAGATTTTTTTGAGAGTAAAAGAACATGGAGAGTATAAAGATGCAAAGAATAACCATTCGACATTTATACTGAATCAAAATATGTAGGTTCCATTGACAAAGATAATATACGAATTGTAAATATGTTCAGCGTAAAATACGTTGAATATTTCTCTTTACAAAAAATCTATTTCACTGCTTGTACAAGCCACAATATTTCCAATTATATTCAGGCAAAAATCCGCCCCTCAATCGAATAACCTTTGTAGAACAGAACGCGCGGAATCGGCGGATACCAATTAAGTAAAATGCTGTACGATCTATACATAACCTTTGGATAAATAAAAAGTTACAGTTTATTCCCCGCAGGGCACATAATAATGAAAATTTGAACTAAAAAGGGAGTTCAAAGAATTGACAAAATATAACAGGATAAACGTTTTCGCCTTGCGAGACATCTTTTGTTAGCATTCCATGAACGGTTACTATGAAAGGAAGAAAGATCAAAGCCTCAAATATATTAATTAATTGCTTGGCCGCAAAATTTTTTCTTTGGTCCTGTATTCCGCCCAAGGATTCCGTTGTTGTAGGGGATATTGTACTATAAAACATCCATCAACCTGTGAGGGGAATTTGTGGTCGATTAACATACTTTACAGTTTGTTCTAATCCCTAGTTTTGTTTGGATATACTCCCATAGTCTGTTGATTCACCTATACAGGGTCAAATGACATTCTATTTCCTCATATTTTTTACAGTTGTATCCAGGAAAAAATGGTGAAGACAAATTGTTTTTGGAAATTTTCTTTGTTTTGTCCGTTAATTTAAAACGCAGTACTTTTCACTCACTCACTCTTCATTTAGCATTCCTTCTTGCCGAATTGTTTCCCCAACGCCCACTAGATACCAACGTTGAATACAACGCGAATAACTTTACGAAATTGGGGCCTGGCCATATTTGCATATTCCAAGCAGGAAATAGTTCCGGTGGATGCTACAGCTGAGGTTCTAATTCGGATCCCAACTAAACCTCAGACTGATCTAAACTTCATTATTTTGTTTTGCGTTTACCACGTGCTTTATAATCGGTTGTTTCAAAGTTACACACTTCACCATCTGCAAGAATACACCTCGCGCAAAGTACACAAAAAGTGTTACGCGTATAAGGGCCCGCAATTTAATGAAGGGCTCAAGAAATAATTACATCTGCTGTATCCTTGTGAAGATAAAGAGAATTAATACCACAGTATTATACATATTTATACATAGTAATATTGCACTTTTATGATAGAAAATGCTTACAAAAATATTAGCACCAATTTCGAAGCGCATACAATGCATTTCTCTGTATTTTGCCAACTGCAATTGTTACTTTTGGAGGCCAGAAAAAATAGTAAATATCAAAGTTGTGTGAACATTGCAAAGGAGAGAAAATATACAGATTTCTGCTTTTTAATGGAACACCCTGTATATTTTTACACAGTGGGATGGTGCACCTTTTCACAATTCAGTGATATAAGATTTGGTGGATGCACCTCTACTAGTAAGAGAAACATGGCCAAGTGATTATACCATATGGACATTTAACTCTTTTCACCATGCCTTCAAATTCACTATTCACTACTATTTTCTGCGTCTTGCTATAACCACCCAAATTTTCAGGAAAGTACTTCAGGTAGAAATCCAAGAAATTGATTTTGACATTTAATAAACACTCTAAGTAGTTATTGGTAGTCTCTGCTATAGTAGTATCATAGTCCTGGCTTTTGTGGTTCCCTAGAAAGTTTTGAAGGACTTTGGGAAAACTCACTGCTCTTTCAATTGACTAGGTAAGTATTGGAAACAATTTCTGCTTTTACTCAAAGCCTTGACAAATATGGAGCGGGTGAACCAGTATGTTTCCCTTGTCGTACATTGTTTCATTTTGTAATTTCGGTCTCGACTATCCCAAAGATACAAGAAGCAGAGATACTTGGTAAATCCTGATCTATGCCTCTCGATCCCTGTAAGAAGTTAATTGCATTCCCAACTTCCGACTATAGATTAGCAGCGAAATATTTGCAGCCAGCTGCACCTTTTGGAAGCCTTGAAAGAAATTGAAGTAAGCTACTAGGACAAATGGGATGTTAAAATGATGGCAGATTCTGTTGGCTACTGAAAAGAGAAATTGAAGAACCGAAACTCACTGCGAGTTAGAGGACAAAAGAGTACATTACAAACGTAAGAAATAGTTTGGAGTCTCAAAAGAATCACCTGGAACTTCAATAATTTCCTGCCTTTTTGAGGAGGACCAGGATCAGTGTCAGATTCGTGATGAACACGTTAAAATAAATTGGGATAGAACTTGGACTGGTCCAAATATGTCTTCATTCGAGCGAATTTCGATATAACTGGTTTTCTGGCAATTTATAGTATTTCTCCGGTGATTTTTTTCAAACATCTGAATTAAATAAACTTTTTAAAACCATCGTTGATGTCCATTAATTAGCTTTCAACCGTTTTTCGAGATATTCAGCGTTTTTAAATGATTTACTCAAATGCTGTACGTGCAGGGGTCAAATAAAGACATATTCGGTTCAGTGTATCAAAATATGTACATGTAGATAGCTTAGTGGAGTCATTTCATTAAGCATTTCATGTGGAGAAAAAAATCATCTCGTCCCTAGATAAAAAAGACAATGTAAAACGATCGTTAAAAATTTCTGATTTAAATTTTAAGGCGACAAACTGGTAGATAATATATACTTTTTGTTTTGAGATCCATCACGACCATATCTAGAACGTTGCCCTTGGTATATCCCTTAATAAAATTTTATCTATCGCCATTTCTCTTTTCGAGCACTGTTCCGTCACAAACTTAAGCAAACATGGGGTCGACTTAACTGGATGCTGAATTTACATCAGATTTGTTCATTTAGGCAGTACAAAGCAATGTACTCGCAACTTCTAACGGAAACGAATGGGTTGTTATAATATAAATGCAAATCAGGGCGAAAGTGAGTTGTCGCAAAATAAACAGAAGTAAATGTAAGGTCTTGTGGAGGTTTTCTGTTAACAAATAATGGCGCCTTTTGAACAGGTTCCCTCGTCAATTATGTAAAATACTTACTTTCAAGGAGACAACGACCAATAATGTTTAAAATTAATAAAAAAGTTTAAAAAAATAGAGTTCGGATATTTTCTGGACCTCCTATTGATCAATAGTTCTCTTATTTTTACTTTATTTTAAAGCTAAATGAAAAATATTCAAGTCTGATGAGTGAAATGTAGACATTCCATGGTGGCCTGCATGTTTTCCAGATTTGAACCCATCGGACAAGTCTATTCACAGAAGTTGGGCAAATATAATTGCTTTTTACTTGATATTCTTGTCTTTATTTTGAAAGATTAAAATAATATTTAAAGTTAGTTTCAGATATTAACAACTGTGTGGCAGTCTGTGAAATTTATGAGTTAATGAAGCTTAAAAGTAAGAAATATATTTTCGTGAATAGTATCTATTGTGAACAGAAATCTAGTTTTTTCTAGGAAAAAACTATATTGTCTTTACAGATACAGTAAAATATATCCGTGTATTCTACTCTAGAAGAATACTGTTGCTGAGGTAAACACTTGTGGAGGCCCTAAAGATGGGTTATTTGAAATGGTAATCACTTTCGGTTTAATTTTGATTATAAATTGAAAATTAAAGAGTTAACTCAACAAGATCTGCGAAGATGCTGACATAAAGCAAGCAAAAAAAAATGTTCTTGGCATTAATTTTACAGAGATTCGAGTATGCTATCAAGATGTAAAAAACTAGCATTGAAGAAAATTACTTATAAAAATTAATTATAAAAAAAGTTCTACGGAGTGACTATAGTATGTATCGGCAAACAAAAAATATTTTAAATGATTTATCATACAAATTTTCAATTTTTATTCATCTATGCGTTGTACAAAAAAAATCTTACTTTATATACCTACCTATAAATTGACAGCTAAGCAAATGTATTATGTTTTAATTTGTTTTAATATTTAGTATATTACTTAGTTTTTTCTTCTCTAACGAGAATTATTTTCTAAAAAATCACGGGCTTGTTATTATCTGAAAACAAACCTAACTTGAAAACGCAACTAAAACTATTAATATCAGTTTATCGCAAGCGGATATCGCGCAAAAGTCGTTGCAAAATTGATGCAATGATAATTTGAGACTGGGAAACTTTTATCCGGCTTATACAAACCATTCCCGATAGTTTTTGTCCGGTTAAATGCACTTTCATTTCTAATTTAAACATAAAATTTAACCGGAAATTATTACCATTGCAAATAACAGGGCTCGCTTCTACTAAATTAATGTTTTGTGTCACAGCTACCCTAATTTAATTCAAATCATGTAAATTTAATAAAAAGGGAAATTTTGATGGTTATACAGTTCCGAAGCCATGGAAAAATGCCATTAGGAATGATTGGAGGGGAGGTCGGTAGCACGGAACGTCACTTTGTTTTTCGACAATTTGTTGAAGTCCAATATGATTTTTATGATGTACAGGGTGTCCCAAAAGTAACGCAAGATTGCAATCGTGCGCCATTAGTGCAGGGTCACATGTTGTAGTAAGTAGCATTACAAGTACCGGAGAGTGTGTAGCTGAGAGTGTGCGTAGATTACGTGGAATTTTCGGTAGAAGGAACGCCCCGAATGAAACAATTGTGAAAATATTAGTTACGAAAATTAAATAAAAACATCGGCTGATGCCTTAACACGCTGACAGCTATCTGGAACTGCCGGTAAGTGTTAATACGTGTCATCACGACAAAACACAGTAATATATCCTCTGTATTCTGACAGACACTGAGCTTATTATTATTTAAGATGACAGATAATAACGAATTGGACTTCTCTAAATGAATGGCAATTACTGAAAGGCGCGAATCACTTTTATCTTTCAACTAATAGGAAGCTATCTGGGATGAAACCTCTTAAAGATGTAATTCCCAGTCACGTAATCATAAAATCAACGCTCTATCAGAACGAACTTGAAACTAAATTATTCTAATTTGATGAGTTAATTAGAGTACGTCTATAAAAAGCTTCCAGTGATATTTATTATTATCTGCTGAGCATGAGGTGTACTGAAACTGCTGTGACATAATGCAATAACCTCAATATTTAATATATCTACCTTTTGTTTTACCTTGCTTTTACAGACCGCATTGTTCGAGTTAATTTGGTTATAAAAGGAAATGTCAGAGGAATGTGCAGCTTGATATACGCTATAGAAATGTGTTTATTAAACGAAATTTAATTTTCGCCTCTTTTACCATCTTAGCATCAGTGAGTGAATCCTTGCTGAATTAAAAATTATTCAAATATTTCGAATTGTAAAGATTCTGCAAGGTTCTAGTCTACATTTGAGCACAGTAAAGTCTTTGTTCCTTATGAATTTCAAAACTGCATAATGAGGAACAAATTTTGCTGCAACTCAATGCAAATTCAATTTTTCAGTCAAAATTTCATTGCGTAGCCGAATTGAGATGCTAACCTCTTCTGTAATTTCTCTGACAGTCAATCGGTGATTTACACGCACTAGATCTTTGACTTTCTGAAGGTAGGAGTCATCAGTTGAAGTCTAAGGCCGTTCTGGTCGAGGTTCATCGTCAATTGACTGAAGACCACTTTCACGCAATGCTGCCAAACGGTATATCACTAAATATCCCCATTAGCGCATAATTCAAAAGGTTCGTTATTTCCTGAACAGAATAGTAAGAACTCATATTTTACAAATGGACACATTTTTCTTTCTATTAGTTTTTGATAACATAACGACTAATTTACATATTAGGACAACCTTATCTCACTTGAAATGTCCCGAGAAACATTATCCTTTATTCTTTCCTATCCTATTTTCTTTTATTCAATCCCAAAAAAATCAAGATACACGATTTAGGATATTGGACTTGAAGATTCTAGATCCTATATCTTAAGTCTAACCACATTTTGAAATAATCTCAGATATCTAAGTAATAACTATCATTAACATGGTTGGATGATATGCACATCTGTCATCCTCTTCACTTTCTATCTCTGGGAGGTTCATCCCTACCCCAATAATACCTCCACCCTCGGCATGTCGCGAAGTAAAGAATCCCTTGTTTTAAACAACGGAAATTTCCTTTAAAGGATAATCCTCCGCTTCGCTTCCTACATAATACTCGACCCGACCCTATATCGAGAATAATATGAGTGGTAAGGGTCTCAACAGCAAATTCTTTTAAAAACATCTCCGGACATTGTTTGAAACATACAAAAAAAGTTCTTGTGCGTACAACAACAATGTTATAAAATATTTACGGGGGCTTAAAGAGATCCTCTCCTTTTCAGTTCCCTGCCATATTGTCAATGTATACGGATATTGACAGGATATTTAATAATCTATTAAAAAAATTTTTATTACAGATAAAGCATTACATATAAAGTATAAAATTTCTTTAAAGGGAAGAGCAAATTAATGGTACGTCCAAATAATTTAACAATGCAGTCAGAATTTATTAATAAAATACATTGTTTACATCGAAAAAATGTTAAATAAAAACGATGAACAATAATTGAAAAATTTATTTTCCTCCATAAGTATGATTGCAATGAATCAAATATTTTAATTCTGATTTCTCATGATACGTTTTTTGAAAACAGCATAATTTTTTCTACTTTAAATAATGTGAGTATTTTTTTACTTAAATGACAAAATTAAGTTATTTCCACTTTGTCTGCTGATTACAAATACAGTGAATTTGGCGGGGATGAATTCTAGCAGACAATTTTTGGAATATATATGGCACATATACCCCTTTGCGACATTTATCCCACATTTACACTCAGTGAGAAATTGTCTTTCCATCTTAAAGTCTTAAAGCAACTTGGTAATTAACTTATACCTAATTTCTTGAGATTTTCCGCAATATGTATCCAAAAGGAGCTGATGACTGTTTCTAGGGTCCTTTCCTTCTACAAAGTAATGTTGTTTCATGACTAGATTTTCTATTATACACTTTTAATACTGGTTCAACGAGGAAATTCTCTGGAGGTTCCAGCAGAACTATTATCTCCGTTAAATTGCCCCATATTTCTCCGCAAAATAGACACAAAGGTAGGTTTATTTTATCTGCTCCGCAAAATCACTGTAATTTTTTTGTATGCTTAAGTTATATGATATTTGCAAAGTAAAATATAGGTACGCTTTACTAGATTGCTTATCTTAAAGTTTTCATTTTCTTCTTGTGCAGAAGGATGAGTAAATAGAGGAGGAATATGTTTGAGGAAGCTGTGCTATGAATCACGTTCAAGTTATTCAAGTGCTTTTTAAATGAAACATGATTGTAAATTTAATTAAAAAGGTATGCGGCAAAGCAATATAAATAACTTTTATGCAAAAACTATTATTATGTTTAATAAACAGATTAGTTTCCAAGATGGTATGTATCTGATTATTAAAAAAGTCAAAGAAAGGGTTAGATCTCTAAAAAACGTATAAAAAACGTTGAGACGATTTATAAAATCCCCAAAAAGACATAACTATGCCAGGTAAGTTGAAAACATTCAAAATGCTATTGAAAATGAGCTTGTAACGTAAACATTGAGTCAGTATTGAGTCTGTAAATCAGTATATGAAAATGAAATATTAACTACAGCAAAAGAGAAACAAAAATAAAATAACTTTTCGTCGAGATAGCATACCATTTTTTTTGGTAAAAGACTTTATTGCTGTTTGGATGAAATCTCTTTTTGCATTTCTTCTTCTTGTGCTTCTTCTAAAAGTCAAAATATTCCCAACCCTATGGAAAAAAGTCAAAATTGTTTAATTTAATTAATTATTATGTCTATCTTTAATTTATTAAACTTTGCTAAACTCTTTGTAATCGTCTTATACGACAGATTTTATCCTCTAATCCTTCAAAAAATTCTAAACATCAACACTCATAAATAACGATCCTCGTGTTACTAATTTAACAGTTTTTTGTCAATAAACTTTTCACATATTAGATAGCCGAGAACAAGTGAACGTAGCTTTTACACATATCTCAAAAGCGTTCGATCGTACAGTACTGATCATTTTATTTTATTTGGAAAAAAACTGGGTTGCGTTCGCTGAAATTCAGAATTAATAGCTCTTCGGATCTCATTTATTTGGAAGGTTGTAACAGCCTTCATTCCATTAAATATCTAGTTACATATGGACTTCTTCAAGGACATAATCTAAGACCTTTGCCCATCTCTTTGTTGGCACAATTTTTTTCCAACGCCAATTTAAAAATATAGTCCGTTGGACGACTCTAAATATTGCAAATCGTTATCCAGGCTTGGTGTAATAAAAATAAATCATATTTAAATGCATCAAAATACGAAATGGCAAGTTTCACAAAAAAATAACAGTTTTTTTAATAAACATTGGTATGCTATTGTATTATGCTAACCATATACCTGAAATTTTTTTCAACAACACGTCTATAACGTTTCCAACTCTTTCTAAATCGGTTTGTTTACCGTTTCAAATTAAGACCCGTTTCCTTCGAAAATTCCCCTTGTACAAATTATCTCGTTGAAGGCAACAGAAACCAATCTTGTGAAATTATTCTTGTGTATACTCTGCCCTTAAAAAAATCTAGCGTGGGCATCCAATCTTGAAAGATCTTATATATTCCAACTGTACCAGTGAAATTACTTGTACTAAGGCATCTCTCGAGGGGAGTTTCATAAATCCTTCGTTTGGCAAAAGCACATAAAAGTACCTACATATTTTTTCAGACTATCAGGAGGAATGCTATTTACATGTATCTCCAACAAACAGGGTGTTGAAAGAATAATGCATTAATTTACCATCCATTTTCCAGTTTAAAACTGCAACATTTTGTATCAACTTTTAAGTGCATTATACAAATTATGTTACGCGTAAATACCAGCGAGAATTCAGCAGTTCTCAACAAGTTTTCATTTAAAAAATGATCCATATTTATTTTATATTTGACATTTTGTTCACCAAATAAAAACTATTGGTATAATAAACATAGTATGTACATAAATAATAGTATGTACTAAAACAATGTCAAGAAATAATTAAAAAATATATTAATGATCACCTACAATGTTCTTCTCAGTATCAATTTGTCTGTCGTATATTAAAATGTGTCGAACTAACCCGTATACCAATTTTTTATTTAATTGAATTCATCCTGCAAGGGAAAATATGACTATTATTAAGATATCAGATGGGAACAATTACTTTGGGAGATGGCGGGTAATAATAGGCAACTCTAATTGGACTAGGGAATATAAGTATATACTCGTATGGTACCTAACCTAAATATATGTAAATATAGGTCATGTGAAAGACATCGTCTATTTGCTTAATAAACACACACGCAAATTCGATATGAGGGACCTCAAATGAACGTTCAAATAAGACACTTTAAATTAATGCAGAGGTGTTCCCTCCAATTCAAACTTTAATGGTTTGAATAAGTAAACATACTGCTAAAGCGTTGGGGTTATATAAATTTTCTGTCCTTTGGGGGGGACTTATTAAAATAAAACCCAGACATTAATACATGCATATGGTTTGCATTAATATTTGCTGTGTCTATAATTCAAAGTGAAATAGTTGTTTACGTATCTAGACCAAAAAGTGCAATTTTTTGAAAAAGCTTACCAATATGCAGGTTTTGTAAAAGTGCATTATAGTCCCCAATAATTTAGTTTCGTTTCGTCAATTAATTACTTTGGCATAGTCTCACTTTTTAGCGGTCATATTATTTCACAGACGCAAATACTTCGCGGATGCAATTCCTTCACGTTGGCCTCGGATGGAGCGGGGTCGAGCGGGACTATCGCTCTTTACCCACGTTATCTCTGTAGGCCCGAACGCCTCGTAGAGAGGCAGGAGTGATCTCGCGTTTATCCCCAGTGATGCCATTGCCCTTACAGTGGTGAAGTAGAATGGACGGTCCCACGTTCTCTCCGATAATGTCGTTACCATTGCGAGTGCCTTTAATCTTGTGGAGTAGGGCAAAAGGCGTGGCATCCGGTGCATCCCTGATGCCATGCCTGCGCAGTAAGACAGTAGGTGTGGTCTCCCGGTACCGTCGGTACCGCTGCGTATGCTTTTAAGTTTCATGTTAATACTCTGCTAATTTAATATTAAATATTAAGTTAGCTTTACCCCTCAAAAAACGTCAGTAAAATCATAATCTACTTCAACGCCTATTTAGAAAAATTCTCGACTGTTTCATCATCAAGTTCTAAATCAAAATTTTGCAACAGAGGAAAAAATAAAGTTTATGAAATAAACGACAATATCTTAGGCTTGCGCAGAAAAAAATTGTAGGGGTCAATATGTTCTACCACCCCCGGACTCCGTTTCCTTCGAGCGTTTGGAATTTACAGACTGTTAATGTTATTTATTGTCTCGTAAGCCCCTTTTCTGTCAAACGGCCTGCAGAGTAACCATTAATTTCGATACTAATAAAACTGACTGGCTCAAGTTCCGTCCTATTAGGCACCCGGAAAATGATTTATCGAGAAGCCATTCCGTCTGAAGAGCCCGTCAGATGGATCAGTACTTCCGTATTGGATGGAAATGGGGGTCACGTAGTTGTCGCCCGGGAGGTCCCGGAAGGACTGTATGAAAAAAATATAAGGGCAGAAATAAATAGCAATACCGAAAGGGTTCCGGTATAGCTCGCTTGATAAATATTTTTACGTTTGAATTGCTTTTAAGTCGATTTCATTTCGAAACAACGTTACAAATAGTCTAATTTTTGTTTTTATCCACAGTTATAGGATGTTTAATAAAGCAGTTATTGCCAAATGCTGGACCATGCGAAATACAGGGTATAAGAATATAGCATGAGATAGATGAACATAAATTGTATATTACAGGCGCGTAAAATTAACAGTCTTCAAAATACAGCGAGTATTAATATTGGGGAGTTTCATCACAACGTGACAACAGCGCTTAACCTAATGTTACACAGCTGATGCACGCCACGTGCCATTGTTTTCCAGTTTTTAAATAAATGAAATAAAATGTGAAAGTGTTGTGCTTAAATTTTAGATAATTTGTACTGCTTAGTACCCTCGTGTTAACCGCCGCGCCGTTGTCACATTGCTCGATATGAATTTTATCGAATTTTAAATTTATTACAAAGCTAATTATTTTGAAGAATTAAGCATAAAGAAGTTCAAAAAAGTGATAAACAATGTATTTTATGGTATTCTATGCACACAGTTATGTCGATATTCCTTAATTAATCGAACTTTTGTACATCAAGTCGGAGATTTTGATCATTTTTTTCTCGGAAATGTTAAAATTAAGGCAGTCAAACTTCTAACACCCTGTATAATATCCGGATTAGTCTGCACAATGAGTCTTTCAATAATGTTTATTAGCTCATTAGGTGAATAAACCTTTATTCCCGACGGAATACGTTTAAAAAGGGACCAATATCGGGACCATTTCTGTGGAAGTCCTGTCGTGAGCGGCCGCCGTACGCACAATAATTGAAACTTCAATATCTTATTGTGCGATAAACCCGACGGAGCGTGAGTTTTATTAGTCAGTTCAATAGATTTCCTCAACGACTTTATCACTGGGTTTCACTTACCGGCAACGTTTAGGTACGGATTTCTCTGAATTTAATATAAGCGATTAGGGCCTTACCTCGCTTGGAATTCCAAACAAATTATTGAATGATTTGGAAGTTAATTAACTACAATTTAACGTTTCATTCTCTGTTTATGTGTCTTGCCACCCGTGAACAGATTTAAGATTTAATTCAACCAACCCTTTCGACAACAGGATCTGCCAATACCCTGAACATCAGTTTATCTTCGAGATCAGAGTGGCTATATCTCGAACACCATCCAAGCTGCTATTTCGAGCCAAAATATTTGTTAATAAACAAGGCAGAAAGAGATTGATTTTTAAACTAATGTCATACTCTGTTTCTGAAAAAAAATGCAACTTAATAAACCATTTATTACGAAACATAAATATACGAACAAAAAACAAACTCGAGCTATATCTCGAATGGTTGTCTTTGAACTCTGACAAGTATATGATACCTACTGTAAAAAGTTATGTGTATAGCCTTCTTTTCCTCCTTATTTTATATCTCCTACAAACAATAGAAGAATTCTCTATATCTAATATTATTTATTATTACCAAGTTCCCAAAGTTTTATGGAGTTTTTGGTACAATAAGCAATCCACTTACAAATATATAACTAATGTATTACGAAATAAGTTCCCACATTCGAAAGTTTCTGTACGATAACGATCTTATGTGGAACGACGCAAACTTTTAAATATTCTTTGGTCGCTTTATCCGATAAATAAGTACGAGGAACGAGGTAAAGGTGGGAGGTATGGAAATCATGAAGGTGTGAAATATTATGTAATAATTTTCTACTGACATGTGGAACAAGGCTAAATGGATCCAATCTTTCAGGCGTAAATGGATGCAGAATATGCAATGAGAGTCGAAGAAACACATGGAAAGGCCATAAAACAAAAGGAGAAATATTCCGACAAAAACGTCATATACATTAAACATTGTTCTAAAAACAAGCCAGTGTTCTGTTGGCTTTTTTAATAATTATCTTGGTCTAACTGTTAAATGAGTTAAAAAATTAAAAATGATGATAATGATGGCGATGATGATGTTTCATCTACTGTGATACAATCAATAGTTTTCCCAGGTAATTTCGTATATGTAGTCTCGAGAATATAAATTAGTTTGTTTATTTATACGTTTATAATTACAAATTAGAACATATGACAAATACTTGTAAATTAAAACAATTAATACATAAATGTAAGTCGACCCTGTGCATCTTGTGCACGTGCGTAGTGTGTTGCAGTATTAGTTAGCCAGCGTATAAAATGTTTTCTGATCAAGAACTAGCAGATATGGTGTTAATGTACGGAGAATGTCAGTGCAATTAAATGGAACTTGTCGTTTTGCCTATTTGCATGTTTGCGGACTAATTCTGATGGAAACATGGAAACAATTTTGAATAATTTTTGTAGAACATATCGTCTATTGGTAAGTAATTTGTTAATTCATTTAATTTTTGTATCATATATGTCTATATGGCTATACAGGGTCGGAAAGTCCCCGTGGTTCATCAGCTGTTACGTGAGAGCGATAAAGAAAGTCATAGAAATCCGTGCGATAGAGAAAGATGGCTATAATGAAGGCGTCTAATAGTCACCGCACATTTCGCCCTTCCACAAATAAGATCCACTTCTTATTTGTGGAAGGGTGAAATGGGCGGTGACTATTAGACGCCTTCATTATAGCCACCTTTTTCGCACGGATTTCTATGACTTACTTTATCGCTCTCACGTAACGGCCGATGAACCATGGGGACTTTCCGACCCTGTATATCATAATATCTGGTAGCTGAACATATAGGTTAGTTGTTCTTAGTTGTTCTAGAGAATTTCCACGGAACAAGTCGTCTTATCTAGGTAATTACGTAACAGATATAGTTTGGTGACAAGGGAAACATCACTATGAATAATGTATTTCCTTCTACGAAACATGTTCCTGATTATGTTTATCGGTTTTAGTTGACATTAAAATCTTCTCTCTCACTGTACGGAAACGAAGTAATAGAGCATATTATAGGTTCCAAAACTAAAGGAAACCGAATTTGCTGTTTTCTCTTCACTCATTGCAACTATTGATTTTTTTTGGCAAAATACGAAATGTGTAAGATTATATGAGAACTCATTTATTATATTCGTTAATAGACTAGGCGGTATCTGTTTTGGTTTGGGTGAATCGTATATCCACGGATATTTTTGGCTTTTTGGCTTTCAAATATCACTAGAAATGAAAATTTTTCTATACGCATAAAAAAAAAACGTGGACTTAACTTTTGGCGGCACAAACATATATGACGGATTCGAATTTTTCAAAAAGCGTTTGAAAGCTTGAGAGCTCTTCTATATGTGATTAAATTTTCAAGTATCTAAGGGCCCTGATTTTTGTTGTGCAAAATTTTGAAAATTTGCAGTTTTTTTCAAAATCTGTATTGCAAAATTATTATGCAAAATTTATCGAACCGATTTTGATGAAATTTGGTATAATGATTCTACATAACATGAACTTTTTTTGAGCCAAGTATGAAAGTCATATACCTACCCAACTTAAAGACCCCAAAAAAATTCCTAAAAAGTAATGTTTTTTAACCCCATTTTTGGCGATTTTTTTGATTTTTACAATAATACATGATTCATTCGATTTGTATCTAGTCATATTTTGTAAAAAAAATTTTTCCCAATTCATTTTCGCCTAAAATCAACTCTTGAAAAGATACATAATTAAATAGGATGAAAAATTACATTTTTCGAATTTTTGTAACATACTGTGCCGCCGAAAGTTAAGCCCACGTTTTTTATGCGCATAAAAAAATTTCATTTTTAGGGATATTTTAACGCCAAAAAGCCAAAAATGTCGGTGGATATACGATTCACCCAAATATGGACTCTATGAAACAGATACCGTCTGGACTAAACAATAAAGTCTTTAGAATTGAATAAATTAATGCCTAAAGATTTGCTTCAATAGGTGGAAATATTTTGAGGATAAACGTAATTTTTGAATGTTGATAAAATAATTTTGGATGTCAACTTTTCTTCGTCGTAGTCAATATTTACGTTGTGCTGAATTAGAATATAGATAACAATAACACTACTAATTATTGTTATTATTAATAATCTAAGCAGTTGTAGATGAAATTTCGCACGCAATTCATGGGATACTACATTATTAGGATTACCTTCACACAAGTGCGTAATATCCCACCATAAATCAAACCATCCGCAACTGACGAAGAGTCATACCAACTAAATTTTTAATCAAGTTGCGCCGAACAAACAACAAATCTAATTTGAAATAATTGACGTTAGAAGCTACGAAATCCAAACTCCGCATTAGAAGTTTAACGCCTTTTCCGTCGCAGCTTTTCAGGCGGCCTTATCGAGTCAGATCGAACCGTGATGCAACACGAGTCTTCCAATAAAGTCGACCAGATTAGTGTCCTCGACAACTGACCACGAGCTGTCCTTCCAGCTACTTTCTAATTATTATTTGTTGCGGCGTAATGAGATTTACTTCGATCCGATTGGATGGAACTGCGATGCGATGGGACTCAATTAAAGTCGGATGAATTTGTATCCTAGACAGTTGTCAGGGCAATACGCTGCTGTTTGTTAACCGCGAGATTACGTTTGATCCCTCTTTGTGATTTGCAGTCCTAACGAGGACAAAATTGTATATTTTGCCGTGGCCAGTTCTAGTTTGAAGTTATACAAATAAATAACGACAAATAACTTTAACTTTTTATAGTCTGCAACATACATTTTACAAAAATATCTTACTGAAATAGAAAGATAAAATACGTTTAAAACGTATAAAAAAAATATTTCGAATTGAAACAGAAATATTTACTGCTTGATATTAGGGTAAGATGCCGCCCCTAATTTGAATATTTTTTGCCGAAGCGTTATTAAAAGATAAAAGGGTCTTCCCTTTAACCCAAATTACGCCAGCGGTGAATTGGGATTTAATTTATCCAGCAATTAAGGTTAATCAATTCAGATTAATAATTGCTCAACATGTGGCTTCGATGTAGGGAAGTAAGTGCGAAACCCTATATTATAAGTTTTTATTAAATTTTAAGTTTAGGCCGGAGCTTTCAGCGTTCGCTTTCGTCCTTTGTAATTTATATAAAGTCAATGAATACGTGAAGATATTATAATGAGTACGATAATAATACTGAACCCATTTTTACAAGATCTTTTGTGTTGTGCTACTTATAGTAGGATCTTATTCGATGCAAAATAATAAATCATTGCCTGTCAAGGGATCCAGTGCCATACGCTTTTAAGGGTTTTAGAAATTCAATAATTTCTTTATACATTATGAAGGGACGAGAGGATCAGTTCACTTCTGGCGCCCTTGTTCCTACAAAAATTCCTTTATCCTCATAAACTATTTATTTTAAATGTAATTTATTATAAATCCAATTTGTTTCCTAAATTCCACATATGTACTACATTTTACCTCTGTACGCGCCACTGTTGTTTACTTGTTTTTTGGAAGCGCTCTCTAATTGACNATACCTGTTCCAATTTGCGACAGTCACATAAGGCTATGCAAAAACCCAAAAGCAGTCTGGCAGAAACCGGAGAGGAGTTGCTGAAATTAATGTCATTTTTTTAAATTAACTTTGTTCGTTTTTTGTTAATCAGTATGAAAAAGCAATTACATCAGGCGAATAATTACACAAGCTGATGTTACGATGCTACAAACTTGATTACAAGCTGACCGTTGGTTTTATAAATAAAAAAAGGCACATGAATAATTAAATAACGACAATGACAGAACTGTGTAGGTATTCTGTTAATTGGTTTAGCAGTTTCCAATTGAAAAAAAGGTCAAAAATAAAATGCTAAATGTCAATCTACTTAGTCTTACAGTGCAACTTGATATTTTATAAGGTATCACTAAAATAAAAACCTCAAAAACACGTGTAACTGTAGCCTGTTTTTATAATATAATGGTCATGAATTTGATACTTGACTTCGTGAAATATAAAAAACTGAAAGAATATTGAATTCACAACATCAACTCAAGTTTTCAAGGAAGAGAACTTTCTTAATACTTCCCTATAAAAGTTGGAATTATAGAATCAGCTTTAAAGATCTGATTAATTGAGCAGCGCAAATTTACAGATTATGTGTCTAAATTTCAAATGGTTTTTCACTAATATTTTTTATTTATGTTACTTCTTTAATAATAATTAATTTGGCATTCCATCAGTCAATGAGCTTCTAAAGAGAAATTCACTAAATGGAAAGTTGGAACAGATTTTTGGGTGTAGCGGGTTTCTTTGGACTGATTTTGTTTTTGTATACCGCGGTCATATTTATGGAATGGGTGAAGTAAATCGTACCATGTGCAGTGCCTGTGGATTAGGCAGGTTGGGTAAAAAAAAACTGGGGCGGTAGAACATAAGTCTAGAGATCCATCTCGAAAAAAAAGCTCAAGTTAGGTTAAGTTAAATCTCTTAAAACAGGAATTTTTAATGAAATTATGATTATGAAATATATAATTAAAGTACCCAAAGATATACGTCGTCCAAATAATCATACGTATTAAACATAATTTAGGTAGGTACTTACCAAAAAGCAAAATACAGTAATTTTCAAAAGCACAAGTACAAAACAAACCACAACATATGCTCAAAATATCCACCACCATTTTCGATGCACGCACGATCCTTCGAATCGAATTTATCCTTATTGAAGGGCAGCAGCAAAAATTGGTTCTCGCAAATCTTCGACTATCAAATTCCAGATACCAACTGAATTGCGTATTGTTGGTTGTTGGGTACCTCAGTACCTCGTGTTAACCGTTAAATTAGTTGGGAAACAGCTTATTTATGTGCGGTGTAGCCAAAAATAAATGGATTGATGTTTTTACGGAATACCTGTGGCTTCCACTGCGACTGACAGGTTAGGTTATTAATACACGTTCTTTCCTTCGTTTATCTTTAAAATTTTAAAGTCGTGTAACAGACAGTTCGGCAGCAGCCTTACGAAATGGAAACAGCATACCCTGAACCTGCCTTCAGGTCGGAAAGTTGAAGAGGATGCCAGTATAGTATTTGTGAAATATGGACTTAAAACTAAACTCCAAACTGTATAATAAAAGGAAACAGATTACATTATCATTAATTATCCCGTTGTCAATATACGTGGATGTGCCTGAAGTTAGACCATGAACCAAGTGTGCTAGAAGGACATTTTTGACAAAGACTTTTTGGAAATCATTTTTTGTTTTTCTTTAAAGTACTCCATCAGAAGAGATTTCATTTTTTGTCAGTTTATTTAGAGGTAATTTACAAATTCAGAAGAGATTTTATTTTTTTTGTCAGCTAACACTGTTCGAATCAGTGTAGGCTCGTCGTTACACTATAGTTTAAGTCTAAAACAATTGAAGACCAACTCCAGACTCTAGCTATGATATCAATTTCGAAGTTTTAATAAGTTAATAGTTGAAAGTCTGCGCCGAAATTAGATTAATCGACTGTAAACGGTATCGGAATTTTAACGACTTAGGAAGTATCTGTTTGAATAGTATTCGAAGGCATCAACCCGAGCAAATCGATTAAGATATTTAAGAAAAAAAAAGGTACAAAATTACTACCTCGTCATAAAAGAGATTTTATATAAAGCGACCGGAATTTAGTGTAGCCCGCGTAATAAATTTCGTCCGATTTTGCTGACATCCTGCAAATTCTTGACATAAATCATGTCACAGTCGTGAAGTCGAATCCTTAATTTCAATTATTACGCGCTAAAGTTCCTGAAAACATTTGTAATAAATTTTGATTCGTTGAATTAAATTGTAATAATTTAATAAATGTTTTTTTCTGTAAAAAAACAAATTTACGTTGTAACCATTCGACAATGGTAGAATGTAGACTTGTTGAAAATCGATACATATTTTGTTTTCGTTTATTGGATATTTTGCCATAAGTGAAGAAAAAACCGTTATTTTAATGAAAACAGGTTTTCCTACTCATTGTTTTAAATATTTAGACAATCCGTGCGCATTGACAATAATTATTGATGATCCTAACCTCTTATGAAAAATAAATGATGGCAGAACTTCACTGAAAATACGAAACTTTCTAGTATCCCGGCAATTAGTTGAGGAAGTTTTGTCCCCAGTGTCCAAATTGAGGATATTTCGCCGCACACAAGGGATCTATTACATACAAACATACGATCACGAATAGACATGCTTAATACTAATCTCTACAAATTGAACGTCTAGAACTGTTAAGACAAATTAAGACAAATCGGATTAAATGAGATGCAAAGAAATGCCAAGCTAAGGTTGATCCAATGTCTTTTTATTACTTACATTTAAAGGCGGGTATCCACTTGTGGCAATGCTCCGTAACGTAACAACGAACATGTTACGACCTGTTGCAAAAGGTGACAGGGTTCGCTGCGAAAGTATGTGTGGTTTTGGTCGTATCATTTATTCCGTAACGTAACAAAATAAGGTTACGGGACGACACAGGAACATAAACTCGCAGTATGAACCTGACTGCATTAATGGAATCGTCACTGCAATTGCAGTTAGCAGCAGCATCATAATTTTTATTCATCATACAATTTTGAAGAATAAGAAGCGGAAATCTCCGGAAATCTTTTCTTTACTACACTCCATGGTACAAACACAGAAAAACACACTCTTCCTAGTCACTGTAGAAAACAGACTGACCCCAGACCATATACAAAAGACTGACGAAACAAAAAATACAAAATCACATGTGTAACAGGCAACGTTACGGCCAAAAGGGTAACCGCGTCTCAACATGTGGCAGAATGTACTGTTGCATCCGTTTGATGCGACGACAAAAACCGACAACTGATTGTTCGTCCCGGATTAGTTACGCGTGTCTTTATTACACGTAGCATGCAACAATTTTCCGTCTCCACTAGCTGTAATGTAACATGTTCGGTGTTACGTTACGGGGCATTTGACACATATGAATACCCGCCTTAAGAGTGGTGTACGTACAGATTTGACCACCAATTTGGATGAATATGAAAATGAATAAAATTCGACAATTTTTTAAAATACCGAAATTCCAAACTATAAATATTCAAAGTATATGTGATCTTATTTGATTATAAAAAAGCAATAATCCTTTATAGAATAACAGAAACTTTTAATAGAATACCTACTCCTTATTAAGAATTATTGGAAATAATCATCATTACCGTTATTCTATGAGAAACTACCATAGATAATTTGCAGAATGAGAACGATCTGAAATTAATGCAATAAAATATAATTATTATACTGATAGCTGAACTTTATTCAAGAGATAAGTAAAAGAACATCCATAACAATCGAACAAATCTTTGGACGAAAGTTGAAATTAAGATCATAATGTACCTACAAAATCACACAAAGGAGAATATTTCTACAGGGTGTTACAAAAAGAGTGTAAAATATTTAAGGAGGTAATATTATGAACCAAAATAAGCAGAAAAGTCTCAGTAAACATGGGTCCGCAAAGTAACGGTTGTGGAAATATGGAATGTTTTATGTTTTTTAGCCCTTTTTTTTATTTTGCAAAAACGTTGTGTATTTTCTTATAATAGTTGGTTGATGTTTAGTGAAATAAACAGTACGTATTTGACAGTTGTTCTCAGTGCACAAGTTTTCTTTCGCTATGGCTGGTTACTCTAACGCAGAATTAACAGACATGCATTTCATGTATGGTCGTGCTAATGGGAACGCCACCGAAGCGCGACGTCTTTATGTTGACGCTTATCCAAATCGCCAGATTCCTTCACAACGCATGTTTGGAAGAATTCACCAAAGATTGCGTGATACCGGTTCCTTGAGCAAACAGTGCCATTTATCCGGAAGACCAAGGTCGGTATCCACTCCTAGAGCAGAAGAAGAAATTCTAGCACTGGTAGAGCAGAATCCAGGTACGAGTGTGCGGAGAATATCAGCCGAGGTAGGAATTAGTGGTCCTCTTGTTTGGAGAATCCTTCACGAGCAACTGCTTTATCCATACCATGTGCAACGAGTACAGGCCTTAAATCCAATAAATGATCATCAAGCACGTTTGGTTTTTTGCCGCTGGTTTCTACGTCATGATGCTGAAGACCCTCGTTTTCTTGCAAACATTCTTTTTACTGATGAGGCCGGGTTCACAAGAAATGGAGTGTTTAATTTTCACAATACGCATATTTGGGCCGACGAAAATCCTCATGCTCTAATAGAATCTGGACATCAGGCACGTTTTTCATTAAACATTTGGATGGGTATTGTAGGTGACAGGTTTCTAGGTCCTGTTGTTTTACCAAACCGATTAACAGGCGCTGCTTACCTCAACTTTCTGCAGAACACACTGTATGAGTTTTTGGAAGACATTCCTTTGAATCAGAGGCAACAAATGTGGTTCCAGCATGATGGTGCTCCAGCTCATTTTTCCATGGCCGTTAGAGAGCATTTACACCAAACTTTTCCACATAGATGGGTAGGAAGGGCCGGACCTGTTTTATGGCCTCCAAGATCGCCTGATCTGAACCCTCTAGATTTCTTTGTTTGGGGATATTTGAAGACATTAGTGTATGGTACTCCTGTAAATAGCCTGGAAGAGCTGCAGCTACGGATTAATCAAAAGTGTCAAGAAATCCAAACCAAGGAGGGTGTTTTCGAAAGAGTTCGAATATCGTTGAGACGAAGATGTCGTGCCTGCTTGGAAATGGACGGAGGGCACTTTGAACATCTTCTGTAACTTTGTTTTTTGTTTGTTAAAAGCTTCCTTTGTCGGTTTATTCCTAATAAAATAAAATGTTTGAAAAACGAATAGTGGTCCATATCTCCGCAACCGTTACTTTGCGGACCCATGTTTATTAAGACTTTTCTGCTTATTTTGGTTCATACTATTACCTCCTGAAATATTTTACACTCTTTTTTTAACACCCTGTATAATCACAGAGGAAACAGTGCTACATCTTTAGATTTTATATGTGCCTTCATTTTTCAATCTATTTTAAAGGTACTAAGCTAATTCCAACCCAATCAAATTGTTTTTTTTTTCTAAAAAATCTTATCAAAGGAAGTCAATGTTCTTCGATATCAGAAATCTAGGTATGCAAAAAATCTTGTCTGTGGAGAAAGATATATTTTGCACCTTTGTTGTATTTGTATTTGTAACACTATATCACTCCATCACTTCCTATCAGAAAAGAATATTACAATTATATATATTTTTTTAATTATTAATTACATCACTTCAACAGAAGAACGTTTTGTTCAATACATTTCAAAGTAAGCATTCCCACCCAAATTAATACCTAATACCTAATTTTTGTTCTTACACCACTGCATAACATCATTATACATCTATTCCATCTGTTAAAAACTGTCTGGTTCAATGAAACCGTTAGAATGAAGATTCTTAAATCCATGAATACAAAAAACAAAGGACAAATAAAGTTTATTAATTGGCACTTTGTTAGTATTCATCCCCAGGACTTCTTATCACTTCAGGCAATTCCCAAAACCAAGGGATTACTGTTTATTTGGACCCGTCCGGGGTCGCGTACATTTCTCCCACGTTAAAGGTGAGGTGAGAGTAAATTTGTGGCCTCGAAAGCGCCGCAAAAAGCACGCACCTCTGAGAAGCTTGTTAGGAGTTGGTTTGTTTGCACTCGAGCTTGAAAGGTGTTTACATTTCGTAAATAAGATATGGATTTACATCTTTCGCTTTGCGCTAGAGGACATTACCCACTTGATAACAACGTATACGGGAATTATTGGAAAACTTATGGTTCGTAATTCACACGGAAAAAACGTTATCGTGAAAACTTCGAATTTCGCATATGTTTTGAACATCCGTACAATTCCTAAAGGACAGATTTACCCTCCAAGCTACTCGGATGAGACGATTGCCACCAAGAACCCTTCGTTTCCAAGGATGACGACAACAACGTATGCCGCTGTCTCCCTGACATCGCCAATGACTGTGAGGAGCGTCAAAGTTTTTCGCCATACTTTCCAAAAAAACACGAAAATAAAAACATCCTAGGGACTTCAAAGTCACCTCCTTAAATGACCTTGGGGTCGATATTAACCAAAGTAATTTTCAGCCCTTCAACCTCTCAGAAACGGCTTTCAAAGGATACAGTTTTACCGGCTCCAAAATTCCTGGAACTAAACAGGACCATAGATCAGACCGAGCAGCAGAGTAGTTGTTTTCCGCAATATATTCAGTTATAATCTTATTTGCGAGGTTAAATATATTTTACATACCTTGGTATACATTTTTGGTATCAAAGAACGTTCGATTTAATTTGATAAGGTTTTTTTAAGTATTTTGTGCAATTCAAATAGAATTGGCTTAATATCTTTCAAATATGGTTGTAACCCAATTATTGCCTTAATTTAGATCTATAGACCGATCGAAATAATTCATTTAGACGAAAAAAAAATTCTTACCTGGACTTTTATAAGTGGAAATGGTAAACGTGCTTATAATAAAGGTAAAAAAATAAATGCGTGAGTAGGGGGGTGATTTGCGTGAGGTGCAGGTGATTTGGGGGGTTGAAAAGTTGTGAGAAATTAAGATTTCTGGCGAAAATTTTGAAAAATTTTATAATTTTGAAAACAAAAATCGGAATTTTAAATAATTTAATTAAAAAATCGCTTATATATCTATGAATTCATCAAAATTTAAAAAAAAAATAAGTACACTAATCGATCCTATGGAAAAAAATTAGTATTTATTTATTCACTATTCGTAGATGTTTATAGTAATACTGTACAAAAATAAAACTCATTGTTTTATTTGACACAGTTTTTTTGTATATTTTTCCATACAATTGACTGGTGTAATCAGTTTTTGATTTTTTTTTAATTTAAACAAGTTATCAACAATTAAGTACTGAAAAATTCATTGTTGCAAGTCAATTTTTATTTTTTTTTTGCATTTTTGAGCACGTTTTTGAACTGTGATTACAGATTTTTTTTATTTCACCAAAAAATATGTCAGAACGAAAAAAATTATCACCGGCAGAACTCTGTACGGTGATTTTTCTAACAATAAGTAGAATTTTTCTTTGGCAAAAAGTGTTTCAGACCGGAAAAAATGAATATCTAGGAAACATTTTGATTTTTTTATCTAAAAAAAATTATGGTTATTTAAGACACAAAAAGATATACTTTCACCAAGTTTCGTCAGAATTAAATTATTTTTGCGGAAATGAGAAATAATAAACGAAAAATAAAAAAACAGTTTTTCGCATTTTTCTCGGAAATTTTGAGGTTACCTTTACAAAAGTTGTAGATTTTTGCAGGATTTACAACTTTTGTATAGGATACTTTTTTGTTTGACGCCAACTTTCGCCAGAAATCCCAATGATACAATTTTTCATAACTTTTCAATCCCCCAAATCATCCCTCAGCCACCCCTGCTCTCGCATTTATTTTCTTTACGTTTACCATTCCACTTAAAAAAGTCCAGGTAACAATTTTTTTTCTCTAAGTGTAATTTGGTTAGATTACTATTAATATTTTAAATTTCATGAACTGTTACGAAAGTTTTCGAAATTTCAATTTTATCAGCTTTAAAGGTTTTGTACACAGGCCCCCGCTTTAAGAAGGCAGAGTAGTAGTTAGAAAAATTTGGTATCACCAGAAAACCTCCTTGATTTTTATAACAAAATTAGAATTAACATTATCTAATGACATTGCTTAGATAAAATTTATTTGAATAAATGTAGCATCGTAAAAATGGAAAAGCCAGGTTCAGTCAGCAAGTTTGCCAAGATATGATTTTTTTATACATATAAGGAAGGAAATACGCCTTGTCTGCAAAATCTGATTTCTCGGCACCTGCCCCGAGAACGACAATATAGGCTACAGCAGGATAATCTTGAGTCTGCATGGGATCATCACTAGGGACCTTTACGTGGGTGTCACATCAGTGTGAACAACAGTTCTGTACCCCAGGCCAGTGGCAAGCAATGTATATAGGGGTAATAATAAACGTGATAAGCCGGCCAGATGACAGTTCATTTTGGGCTTGACACTTTCGTCAATCATATTAATGGTACAGATGAACAAACGAAAACCGACTGGAGATTTCAGGAAATATTTAATATAATGAGGAGTTACTATTTTTTTTTTTTTTTTTCATTGGAGAATGTCACAACACAGGACACTTTCTTAATGAAGACAACAATATTAAAAATAGAGGACAACCTGAGCTAAAAGGGACTCCTCTGAGTAATACCGCCACATATTTCCCTACAATAGGTTCCTAATAAGGGCTGGAGATGTACTTCAAACAAATTCAAAACTAAATACCTGTTTACTACCCGTTAAACAAGGCAAACTAACAATACCCGGAAATGTTTGCAGAGCAAATTGATTTTACCAGTTTGAATAGGGATTTCCCACTAAGATTAACAAAACCAATACCATAATTGAATTTCATTTGAATGAAAATTAAACTTTCTCATAATCTTTCGGTAAAACTAACTTGATGCTGATTGTAGCGAAATGAGTAAGAAATTTTTATTTGACGAAAAAGAGGCAAATTATTCCCGCTTATATACAGGGTGAGTCAGTTTTCTGTAGTAGGATTTTAACAGTTGATAGATAATCATTTTTTAATAAGAAGAGTTCCTATAAACGTAGGTCTTAGAACGCTTCGTTTGTGAGATATAGGGCGTTGAAAACAAACTTTTTTTAAGAATTTTTCTTAATATCTCTAAAAGACCAACATATATTGAAATGAAATTTGGTATTAATAACACATTAGTTATGGTGAATAAAACAAAGACATCTGTTATCCATTTCACACACCAGTGACGTGTCTGAAGTGGGTTACTGCCCCCTTTAAAAAAATAATTCGTACGCCCGTGGATTTTTCTGGAAAATAACATCATTTCTACATTTTTTAATCAATTCTAAACAAAACACCTCTCTTTCAATTTTTTATAAAATGAACGGTTTTTGGTTAAATTCATTTGGCATGAAACTGTTCCAACGATATTGGTACCTAATACATTTGTGAATTAATAAGAAAAATATGATGTGTTAAAATCCTACCACAAAAAACTGACTCACTCTGTATATAAAGAAACTTCAACTTTTTTTTGTAAAATAAATGGTTTTCTTGATACACAAATTTACATACAATGTCCAAGAGTATGTACAAATACATCAGAAAAGGGATTGAAATTTATAATATCTGAAAGTATGCATTATATATTAGTAGAATCGTCCATGAACTTTTTGTAGCAAATCTAGGTTGCAAAAGAAAACTGTACTATATTCACTCTACTTTTAAATGCGATACTGAAAT
The DNA here is from genome assembly GCF_000390285.2 of Anoplophora glabripennis. NCBI lineage: Eukaryota > Metazoa > Arthropoda > Insecta > Coleoptera > Cerambycidae > Anoplophora > Anoplophora glabripennis. The sequence continues at coordinate 2,430,005 of NW_019417028.1, forward strand.
AGTTTTTTTAAGGTTAAATATATAACACAGATCTTTAGTTTAGGGGAAGACAGAGTGAAATGGATAGGCTGCGACCTGAATCACACCAAATTCCGCATTGTTGCACTGCACTGCTAGACAGTTAGTCTGAAACTGAAATTTATGGCCGGTCACCCAGTCCGACTGTGTTCGTTCGCCGTTTGCCCGCGCGCGCATTCCTTAACTGGGCGACCAGACCTGTATATAGGTATGACTAAATAAATATGGGAACAAGTTTTTCAAATATTTCAATGTCGAGTTGTCGCGTAGCCACCGAACCTAGTACATACCGCCTAGCTCTTTGATCTTTAGCTGAGATCGGAAAGACTATAACAGCGATGTTGCACCCAACTTTAATTACTGAATACATCTCTGATACTTCTAGAATGGGGGTGTGGTGTTTTGAAGCTCATATACATCTCTATTTCCCTCTCAAACATTTTCTATCGGTGTGTTCGAGCTTTTAACCAAGACGTGCAACAAATAACGACTTTTACACCTTGTATGTTAAACAACTTTATTTCTCCTGACAGTTTTCTTAGTGGACTTCTTACTTTCAGCACTAATTACTTCTGAAATTGGACGAAGTCCATCAATCGGATTTATCGACTTTCTGCCGACTAACCCTGCTATCTTAATTCTTAGATTATGAACTGCTCCGTTGCGTTTGGAGAAGCAATCTCGGACACCACTCTGGCGACCTTCCAACGAGCCTGACAAATTTTCGAGCTTATCATTTGTTGCACATACACGATGGAAAAAAGTAATCTTGCAGCAGATTAACTTAACAGAATGATGCTATTGACTGCGAACGACTACAAGAGCTTTTTCCTGACGAAAAGTAAACATCAAGTTAATTGGTACATATATGTGGCTTTAATGGGGTTAACCTTATGCTATTAATAGGCCTGAAAGGTCGGAAAAGGTAAAAGAAATAAAACTTGGCAAGTCACTTTGCTTTAATGTACAAGTGGTGCGTACTGGAAAAAAAATGTTGGCATACGATGTTTACGTCTAGGGCGGCTTGGTTTAGACAAAAAACCTGTACACTTGGATAAAAACTGCTAGACCCTTTAGGTGAAAGTAAATAATATTCTTAGCCTGCCGAGACTTCGATTGAACTTTAATTATTACGAAATTTGTTTTTGTGAAAGTTTGTATTTTCTTTGATCAATCTTTCGATACAAAACATAATATATTTACCACAATTACGCGATTTAAAATGAAAATGTGTATAAATAAAAGTAATTTTGTATATGTTAAAGGGAATGAAATAAAATCAATAAAAATGCGGCTATTTAAAGTAGCAACTAAAAAATAATACACATCATTTTTCATTTTAATTATTTTTATGTACTTAATTTTAACAGACGATAGAATACAGTAAAATAAACAAAAAAAACCTTATATGACATGGGTCCTAATCTCAATCATTTCCGAGAAATAAGTTATCAAAATCTCCAACTTATACGAGACTAGATTAAATAAAGCTGAATACCTACCAGTTGAAATATTTACAATTATTAACACTTTCCCATATGCCAACTAAGTACTTCAATCATTCTAATGGAACTGCGATAGCCTTCTCGCGAGCATCAAAGCTGTTATATTTACACATGTATCGTGACTTGCTTCCCCAAGGGAACATTAAACGTAGTTTTTCAACGTATCGTATATTTCTTCGAGGTGATCTCACCTCAGGAAAAAAATCAGAAATTTCCCGACAGCGGCGTTTTTGCGGCCAGTTCTGTACCTCAAAATAATTTACGACCGATTCTAATCGATCGTTAATTGTTTGCTAAGAGAATAGATACACGACATCTGTATATAATTGACATAATCCCGTCATTATTTAGTTTCTTAAGTTACTTAACATGGATACTTACTTTAATGAAGTAGACACATTGATTTTTTTGTTTGAAAAATAATGTTTACTTTGTTTTAGTTTTCATATAAGTAAATATAAGACAGGTAACTAGAAATATGGGGTTTTCTGAAAAAAAAAATGAGAACTGAATTAAAAATGAGCCAATGTACAGACAAACTACAGACACATGTCCAAGAATATGAAGTCACAAACACAAAGAAAGCGTCGGTTGAAAATCAGAATTTTAAACTCCCAAGTTGGCTTATGCTCATAGGTCAAACGTCGGAAACGTACGGAAGAATCACCTTAGGACTTGGCGGAACTACCCCTAAGCGTGTTTGAACGTCGACTCAGATTAGAAACCATGATTAAGCTCCGGACCAGTACGAAGCACAACCTCAAGCATTCACTAGCATTGTATTGTATACATCTAACTGTATATTCTAAAGGTATACATTGTTAATCAAATATTTCAAATCAAATTTTTATAATCAATAATAAAATTGTTATAAATTGTTGCTCGGGCTCATATCAATTAATATTAACACACGAAGCATGACAAATAGAACATGTCCTATTAATGAGATTTCAGGTCGAGATTCCAAGCTTTGAGATTGAGCTAGAGGGAGCCGCAATGGAAACTAAACACGAATTCAAATGTCATGGGACATGGGAGTTTTTTAAGCTCTATATTTTTAATACATAAAACACGAATAATCTCTTACAAGAGTAGCATGTATTTCTAGAAACATCGGTAAAAACCCAACGCGCTTCTACGCCAATGCGACTGCCACTCCTGCCACTGAAAACTGCTAGCCTCGAGAAACTCGGAGGGCAGGATCCCGTCGAGATCGATAAAAGGGCAGTGGAGTCTGCTGCTTCGTCGTTTGTCTCAATTTTATTTGAGCAAGCAGTTAAAACTTGTTAGGGTCCGCTTTTTGTGATTAAGGTGGGCAACAACTATCCTTTTCGTGTCCCGGCGATGTAATGAATATTTAGGAGGCGGCGTTTCTCCAGGATATTTCGACTTCTTGCGCTACGGGGAAGGGCCGTCAAAGAAAATCCGAGATGACTAATTCGATAACATGAAATAGTGTCATGTTCATGTAAATTTTTAATAAAATTAAATTATATTGTATATTATTGTTAGTCACACGTGCTCCAAGACTGGCTAATCTCATTCGAAGGTGAAGATTCTAAAATTATTTTAAGCAATAAACTCACAACTCACAACACTTATTACAACAGCTAGGATTGTTCGTAAGTTTAACCAACCAGACATAGATCGGTTTGGGACTTATTGATGGTCATCGTCATTATGTTGTTAGAACGATCCAGCTGCTTTAGTGTCGTTACTCACAAGGAGAAACACAGAGCGTAAATGCTGGCTCCATCTATCGTGCTACTTCCCACCTACGTCATTCTGTGACCTACAATTTTCTTTCAAGAAAACATAAGTTTGATTATAATATGCCTCATTTGTCTTGAATAATTCCTACACTAATACTAAATTGTAAATACTTATATAAGAAACTGGTAGTTTTGAAACAAATATGTTTGCAGTTTATGATGAACTGTAAGAGATATTGTAGATAAAGTCCAAGATAATAAATTTCAAAACTATACAATATTTGAATTCAATTATATATATCATAAATAATATAAATTCTAAGAAAAATTATATACTACAGAAAATATTTCACAAAGTTTAACGAAAGTGTATACAATTAAATAGAAATAACAGTTGCGGCAAATAATTCCATTTAAAACTATCTGCTCGTTTGATCCAAATACTTTTTTTTCAGTGCATCATCAAGTATGTTTATTGCGGGTGACAACTACTCTGCGAACTAATACCCTGACCAGTATTGAATTATACCCATAAACCTAACAAATAAAATCATTTGTCGACCGAACTTCACAAAGAGACAATCATTAATTTTTAACAAGCGTCATTTATCTCTTATAAACCTCATTTTTTACCACAGTGATAATAAGGAAAGAATTTGATTAACAGTTATCCACAAGGATTATAACCTTATATAAAAACAAGGCATTTGGGCACCATTTATATCAATTCATACAGTGTAGAAACATTTTTACAACGCATTTGACAAATATGGTGTCGTGTACAATTAGTGCACCAAATTAATACATATGACAGGTCCAACAGTTACATTCCGCTGGTGTAATGGGGACCCCTGTAATTGTAAAAACCTTTTAAAAACCGCAGCTCTAAGTGTAAAATTAGAACTTCTATCTCGGAAGAAGTAGTTTTTCACAATTCTCTTTTTGGAACAGTGGCAGGAGCGCCACTGTAGAGGCATGTAGACTTTCCATGTAGAACGTCTCCGCTCGCTCTCCTTCACGTTTACAATAATTACAGTAGCGTAACTTTGAAATCGTGAAATATTAATTTTTGTCATAAAAACTACTATATATACAGGACAACTCAGTGGACGAAAATCTTGTGATTTTTTTTGTGTTACTAAAATTAATGGTTGTTTCCAATAACTTTATAATTCTTTTACAAAAGTATTTTAAAAAATTAACTCCAAATTTCTGGCACGAGAAAGATTTTCAGAGAACTTAACAAAAGGCTTTCAGAAACATCTAGTACATCATGTACATACATACAAATGTTTGTAATCCTATAATTAAAAAAAAATCAACTGTATTTTTAAGGATACAAGGCAAACGGATCCTTGGTTTTATTCCGGATGCAACCTGAGATCGTTTATCTAAAGTGGGAACGAAATAGCTTACGTGCAACTTCTAAGAGAAAAAAAAAGAGAACAAATGTTAAATGTTATTCTGTCGACGTCTGAAGCACCAGGTGGAATTTGAACTTCGGCTGCGAATAAAAAGCTCATTTGTATTGTAGTTTTTCCGGAAGGTCGGAGTATTGCGGCACCAGGATATAATGCCTTAACCTAGACATACTTGAATTCTCCACAAAAAAATGTCCTAATAGTTATCGACTTCAATTTTTTTTTATTAAAAAAATGAAACCAAAAATAAAACTTATCCGTTTCTCCTTGAAAATATCCACACGAAAAACGATAGCTGAAATCTCTCTCTCCGGCATATTATTCGACACCAAATATGCAACTTTGCCTTATTTTGAAATAACAAGGATATTATGAAAAAATTAAAAATTATACGATCCAGGCAAGTCGGGAGATTGTCATAAAAATGTTAAAATATGTATTTTTTGTAAATTAAACGGGAATGAAACGTCATTATTATTCGTTTAAAATAGACTGAAGTAAGATGCCGCGTCAAGCAATCGTAAGCATAAATGCGAAAATATCGAGAAGCACCGAATAGGCTAAAAAAACACCAAGGATTATTTTCGTTCAAGTCTGAAACGGTGAGAATATTTTTTCTTTGACGTGCGAAATGTAGTCACCGAATCGAAAAAGGAAATAAAGAGGGGATCTGTAACATCATTAAAATATGCGATCGTAGTTTTTTGATAAATTCCACCCAATGCTTTGCGTCTCTTGTTACAGTAACAAGTTTCTCCATAACCTGAGTTTTCCGACAGAGTCTTATTTACAATTTTGAAGGACCTAGATGCAACATAAGTGTGTGTGTGTGTTATTTAGATTATTTATTTTATCTACAATTTTTTTCAGAAGTAGCCAAATTAATGTTAAATCAATTTCACCTTAGTACATTTTAATTTTATTAGAGAAAAAGTTTATCGAATTACAGAATTTTTCAATTCTATTTAAAAGAACCTTCAAAAGCACACGAAATAATTTTTCGACGTGGCAATTTTTCCGAAAACTGTTCAACTTTGATAAAAACAAAAGTTACTTAAGAATGAAGGATTTAAAGAATTTTGTGACAAATACATACGTAGAAGCCGTCGTTAAAGTCAGACCAGATATTTTAGTTAGACTCTCTACATTTATTCCATTTAAATTAATTTTAGAAAGTGAGCCAACATTTGTTGAATGAGTAAATGCATATTTGTTTTCCATGCAAGTAAATATGTTTATTTTAATTAATTAAACATTTAATATAATTTACAATGTTTACCTTAACACGCGCAACGGGCAATACAAATTAATTAGACACATTAAATAACTACCTTTCTATTAAACAGATGTACGATAATTAAATAAATAAATGTTCTGTGGTTTATAGAAGGAAACTGTTGCACAAGATTTTGGGGTGATGACAACTAAGAAGCTGCTAAGTCACAGAATAATAAACGTTCCTTTTTAGTGTTTTTTTTCTAGCACTTAAATCAAATCAAAATAATTGCGCGCATTTCAAAAACAAAATAATTTCTCAGACCGAACCATAAACCGTCGCCAATGAAGAATATCTGGCCTGATTCCAGACCCATCCAATTCTAGCCCGCTGCCTTAGAACGATATGGAATAAATTACTGTCGATTTCCTGAACGAAAATTGTCAATACTTAGATGAAATTTATCCTCCGCTGCCTGTTCAATTAACACAGAAGCAAACTCAACAGATAATCGATACAAAGACAGCCGTCTGGTCTGCTTCCTCATGTAATTTTCTTTCAGGGCGACCTAAATAATTATTTTCAGACTGGTATGTAAATTAATAAACAAGGATTAATTAAGTCCGCAATTTTCATCACAGGAACGTAAGAAAATGTACCGTGGGGTCCAGCAGGGCGGATAATTTTTAATTTGTGATGTTGTAATTACTTAAATTACTGTGAGATTAAGTTAAAACTAAAAAACAACTTGTTGTTATAGTCTTTCCGAAGTCACTTGAGCATGTATAAAAACGGGCAGCAATAAATTTGAATGAGTTTCATAGGCATCCCTAAAAAAGTTTTCTACCTAAACTTTATGTTGAAATTTAACTTAAATTTACTTCATTGCTTTATGATAATGCGTTGGGTTGACAGATCGATCTCTTACTAATAACAGTTCTTCTTGAATAGTTGTTAATTTTTAGTTCGATTTGCATTAAAAATTCGATATACTTAAATAAAAATCGTGCACCATTTCATTTTCGCATGAGTTTTTAAATAAGCTATTTGCATATAAATCCGACGGGAAAAACACAAACAATTTTAATTGACATTTAATTCAAATCAAATAAAAAAGCATTACATGAAAGTGTTGAAAATGTTATTCTACTTGATGGCACCAAAGCTGATTAAAATAACAAGAATATCCTTAAAGCTTAAAACTTTAAGAAATCTTCTGAAAACGCGAAAGCTAAGTTAGGAAAATAATACCTTTTGACAATATTCCTTTCTTCTTAAAATTGAGATGAAGAACTAAATGCACCTAACCAATACCAATTCTGCAGTTCAATTATGTATTTCGAGTGTCTCTTTACATCTCTGTCAGTAACTAACAAATTTGTATATCAGTTAAGTAAATTTTTGCTTTTAATTAATTATGTCATTAACCGAAGGTCCATTAATCTAAATCAACCATATTGACAATTTTTTTAAACTCCAACACCCTCTTGAAAACCATTGAACCCTTCGTCATTAAGAGCTGTTAGTATAAAGTGATGCAATAGAAACAAGTTACGACATAAAAAAAATACTTGTGCCATGCCTTTTTTATTATTTTTTTATTTTTAAATTTAAGTAACACAAATATAACTATTCGTTTGCAACTAATTTCATTTTGGAGAACTGAAAACATCGACGGGTTCACTACGGCTAGGAAAAACCGATTAAAGTCCCCAGTAATTGCTTAAATGTGTACTTTCAATTACTTGTGGCTAAACATCCCCGTTTATCTGAGAAATAAACCATTAACTTCAGCTGCAGACAAGAAGAAGTACAAGAGAAACCGCGACGACCACCAAATTGACTTTTTGTAGTTCGTTGCAATCGATTGTCCCGCCTTGTAGAAACTGGACGAAGAAATTCCGTTTNTTCATTTTCGCATGAGTTTTTAAATACGCTATTTGTATATAAATCCGAAGGGGGAAACACAAACAATTTTAATTGACATTTAATTCAAATCAAATCAAAAAAGCATTATATGAAAGTTTTGAAAATGTTGCTCTAGTTTAAATAAAAGAAAATAAAATGATATTTTATAACAATGGAACGATAATCGTACCAAAGCTGATAAAAACAAGAAGAATATCTTTAAGGCTTAAAACTTTAAGAAATCTTCTGAAAAACACGAAAGCTAAGTTAGGAAAGTAATACCTTGATAATATCCCTTTCATGTTAGAATTAACATGAAGAACTAAACGCACCTAACTAATATCAATTGGCGTAAGAATTTTGCAGTTTGTTTATGATTGAGTGTGTTTTTACATCTCTGTCACTAACTAACAAATTTGTATATTAGTTCAGTAAATTTTTGCTTTAAATTAATTATGTCATTAACCGAAGGTCCATTAATCTAAATCAACCATATTGACAATTTTTTTTAAACTTCAACACCCTTTTCAAAACCATTGAACCCTTCGTCATTAAGAGCTGTTAGTATAAAGTGACTCAGTAGAAACAAGTTACGACATAAAAAAAATACTTGTGCCAAGCCTTTATTATTAATTTTTTTATTTTTATATTTAAGTAGCACAAATATATCTATTCGTTTGCAACTAATTTCATTTTGGAGAACTGAAAACATCGACGGGTTCACTACGGCTAGGAAAAACCGATTAAAGTCCCCAGTAATTGCTTAAATGTGTACTTTCAATTACTTGTGGCTAAACATCCCCGTTTATCTGAGAAATAAACCATTAACTTCAGCTGCAGACAAGAAGAAGTACAAGAGAAACCGCGACGACCACCAAATTGGCTTTTTGTAGTTCGTTGCAATCGATTGTCCCGCCTTGTAGAAACTGGACGAAGAAATTCCGTTTGTTTTCTAAATTTAATTAAAACGAGTAAATATTTTGGTCACAGAAATAAATGAAAAACGTTCCGTACTCTCTTTTTTAAATAGTTTGCCTTGAAATTCTGCTAGAAAAACTCCGGAACGGAAAAGTAAGAAGGCGTAAACATTTTATTTTTTATAATTTAGTTCAATTACATTCAAAGTAATGTTCTTCAACATATTAGTATCAATCAAGGTATCTATTTCCCTTATTACAAACGCCAATAAATATTTTGCAGTAATAGGTATAGTCTTTCCGATCTCAATTGAAGAACTAAAAGGTTGGCAGTATGTACCAGGTTCGGTCGCTGACGCAGCAACTCGGCATTGAAATATTTGAAAAACTGGTTCCCATATTTATTTAGCCATACCCAGATACAGGTCTGGTCGAACTAAACGTGGAAGTAGTAGAAATGTATACGCCCAGTTGAAGAATGCGCGCGCAAGCAAACGGCGTACACAGACAGCTGAACTGGGCGACTGGGCAATAAATCTCAGCTGTTGACAAGTGGCTGACAAATTGCCTAGCAGTGCAGTGCAGCAATGCGGAATTTGGTGTGAATATTTTGTTTACTAATATTATTACAACATGGCATTTTGGAGACCTTTTGAAATGAAACAAAACGAAATCTACCATCAATATAATAAAATTGTTTGAGGACATAAATAATTAAATTATGTTGTTGGCCAAATGAACATATACCTAATAGAAATCTATACATTATATACAAATTATTTTGATTTTTTATCTTTAGCAGAAAACTTTTTTAGGGACGTCTATGAAACTCATTAAATTTTATTGCTAGGCGTTTTTATGTTCAACTGACTTCGGAAAGACTATACATGTATATTGAGAAGCTCATATTTTTAACGAAAAATTAACATATATTAAAATCTTAACTTAAAGTAGGATACAAGTTACAAGAATGGAAGATTAGTTGTGCATTTTTGTTAACTTCTGATATTTTCTATAAAACTGTAAAAAAGTAGTGATCGCAATTGTGATAGTAATTGTAAAGATATAAGTAGTAATTGTAAAATACTATACTGTACAGTAAAAAAAAATAAGTAGTAATTATCAAAAATTGTAATAGTAATTGTAAAAAAATGGTGATAGTAAAATTGTATAAAAATAGTGATGATCACTTTCCGCCTAGAAATGCCACCAATCAGTAAAGGACGAAAATGTAAAGTTAATTGCCGAGAGATGAAGCACCATACTCAAAATCTGATTCCATATTCGAATTAAGCAGCGCTTTCGATGGTAAAATAAAAAATATTAGATATTTTCAGTTTCTCCTAAAAATTGTCATTTGCCATTCGTTGGTTTACCTACGTAACTTTGATTTATTTATCTCCATCTCTGATAGCCACTATCAAATCAGAAACACCTTAAAGGTATGGTGTTTTATGAAGAAAGGCTCACAGTATCTGAAAATAAAGAAAACAGAACGGCCTTATGCAATCGATCACATGATAATGATCAGTTGAAATGCAGGTATTAATAGTATTACAAGTTTAGAATTCTTGATGTTTCAAGAGATTTTCTTCAGAAGAAATTCTTAAACATGAGGTTAATTTCTTGGGCTGGTGTTTATATTTGCTGATGCTCTGATCCATGCCGTTCCATGCATGGTTTGCAGTCATTGGTCCCTGCCCTTCCAGTCTTTGATTTTGTGAACTCCAGGTAATACTAATTTCTCTGGATTTCCATCTCCTTACCAGAATGCTGATATTAGAAGCCGATATCCAGATGAATTCCATCGATGTGGTTCAGGATCAGGAATCCTTCTATCGTCAACATGTCTGACCTGACACTTTGGCTTTAGGACTGCTGATTCCAAGACTTTCATCTCGAAAGCTTCCAAGTTATTTGCCGAAGCTGAAGGCATCAGTAAACCCACAGGTGCTCCTTCAGTTTATTCATAAAACCGATATCTAAAGGAAGAAAGGGGTAATCTAGGTTTTAGTGAATTTCGATTAGATTAAGATGATTTAGTGTGTTTGGACGTGGCATTTTCTTCACGAAAGTCTCAATTAAAGAAGATTAGTAAGTTCTTCACTTCACATATGACGAATTAAATACCGATGTTCTTATTGAACAAAAACTTTTATTGCACAGGCTCTTACAAAAGTAAATTTTTATATTAGAAATTATGTAATCAACTGTTCTTCTGATACAATCATAATCATTTACTGTATTCGACTTTAAGGTTCTCTCTAACATACAACTACTCAAGATGTAAATTAAATACCTACGTTTTATAAAGCAAGGAAATAATTTTGCTAAGCAACTGCTAACAGAAAACAAATTATTAAATCAGTTACCTAATTTATCAAGTAACGCTCCATTCAGCCGCTTTCCTTCCATTACAGTTTCCATTTATTTTTTATCTCGCAACCGTTAGGCGTAACCTTCTACCTTACCCCTTCCTTTTGTACCATATTCCGTTTTTCGCGTTTTTTAATTATGCCGGTCATGTTTCTCTTTGTTCTATCCCCACTTTCAACGTCCGTGGTGTCTTTCGTGTGGCGAATCCCGATGAAAATAATTCCCGTCGGGAAACAGAATTCCTGTTTGAAACTGCCGAACAATCTTAGAAGTTCTGTTGTGCGCTAGAATATCGCTGAGAGCCGACAAGAGTAGATTCTTGTAGAAAAGTTATCATGGAGTCGGTTTATGACGATATGGATTTTGCAATCATCAACAGTCAGCAACTTATCGTTTATCACCTTTTTATTTAAGTATTCAATTATTACTTTTAATTGGGTTAAGATCAGTATGTTCGATATAAAATATGGGATTCCACAAGGCTCGCTCCTGGGCCTCCTGTTTTTCCTTACTTGCATTAGTGATTTCTCTAATATTTTTGAGAGTAAACGAATTGGTCAATTTCTTGCGCAAAATTTGAAAGAAATGTTAAACTGATTGTCTAAATAATTCTGGCATTAGTAGGTACTAAATTTTCAATGAAAATAGCGCAGAATATTAAAAGAAAGAAATGATTATCCTCTTAAGGTCAATACAAACATATTTTATTACAATCAAGAGGCGACCCTTATAAGGGAACTTTTCCAATGAGATTAAATGCAAATTATGCGTTTAATCCGGCTTGTGTTGAATTGTGTATGTTTGTGCATCAAATCCACATGAAAGGCCATTACAGAACTCCTGCATTACCGCCGGATGCACTCAGTTGTGTTCTGTTCCCAGAATTAAAGTCTCAGACGTTGAGCTAACTGTTTACTTTGATTCGACGCCACTGAAGTGTAGTTTTAGTTTTAAATAATCCAGAGACATCAGCAGCACCAAAGAGATACGAGTATACAGGAGAAACTTCAGTTGTCCAACAGTTGCAGTTTTGCAGGTGTTTCACAGATTAGTTTTTAGTGATTAAAATCAATGTTTTGTATTTATCGATATACTGGTTCACTCCAGTGGTCCAAATTGTTAACTCGTTATTGTTTTCTTTTTAATTGTACAAATTCGGCCTATTTTCCAATGAGGGACTCATCTACTTCCAAAGACTGATTAAATAAATAGCATAGCACAATGGTTTAGGGAATGTGAGGCAAAATATTTAAAAACAAAAGCTCAGGCTGCATTTTTAAGCTTCAGTTACTTCAAACCACACGAGACTTCAAGGTTACACCACAGTAAACCATAAATATTAGCTTGAACCGGTCGGTGTTGCAATTTGCCATTAGCTCTAATAGCAGCCCTTTAAATTCGACTATTTCATCCGGGGTCTCAGAGATTATCTCAACTTGTTCTATTCGAGTGGGTTTAGTTTAATTCGGAATTCCTTCTCAGCGAGGACATGAAGTTCGATTCGTACGTTGGGATATGCACCCTCATTCCGACAGGCAGACATTAAAGGTTTCCGCAAAATTAAAAATTCAGGGGATATATGATACAAGGGCCTAGTGAAGACCATAAGAAGGACTGTTAATAGTGATTTCATGTTGGGCAGTGGTTAAATCTGATATTCAGGGAGATCCTTAACGGGCAGTCTGAAATAGTAAAGGCGATTTTTTTTTTAATTAAAAAGAAGCTTATCTCCTAAAATGAGCCATCTTCGAGGTATTGTAGAGTGCTGAAAATTTTTCCTATCTTCCCCGTTGACATATAGGGATCGATTTCTTTTTATAATTTTATCCCACAATTGCAAATAAAAAAAATTACTGAGATGATCATTTTCGGAAGTAAAACCTATACGCATATGACTTTTTATGTCACTTTATTATTTTATTTATTTCTCTGGTGTGGTAGTCAAAGTTCTTATGTTTAAGTTATTTCATTGTTCTTAAAGTGGTGTTAAATAGTTATTTATACCAAAAAGGAGGTACCTAAATATTATTTACGAGGGCGATTTTGCGCCCGAGCGGAGCGAGGGCTGGCAATAGAGTCCGAGACTGGTAAATTATACTAAACTGCTGCGTGGTGTATAACATTTTATGTGCTCTCACAGTTCTTTATGGTTCATGGAATAAAGATTAGGTTTTATTTTTTGACATCTCTTAATCAATTCATTTTGACATTATTCAAAATCTTGCAAAGTCGCCTTGATTATTTGGATTGTGTCGTCTCTAAGGTGTTTATAACCATGAATTTTGGCCTATTACCTCGGATCACCCTGTATATCAAGATTAGATTGGAAACTAAAACTGAAATTTCACGCTTTTTTATCCGCTATCAAGCAGGTAGATATTACAACCAACCAGTCGGCAAGAATACCCTTTCTAAGATTCCTAATAAGAATGCACAGTTTTTGAAACTAGAACATCCCGAAACATATACAGGCCATTCATTCCGAAGAACATCGGCAACGTTACTGGCTAATACAGGAGTTGATGTATTAGCAATCAAGAGACATTGCTGCTACAACAAATGAAAGTTTTTCTAGAATGCCATTTAAAATGAAAACTTTTTATAGAAAAATCTTTCACTATACGGACTTTTCTTGAAATCTGGTATTAGTTCTTCTTTCTGTATCATTTGAGCTTTCTTTCAATATATGACATGATTGATTAGACTCAAGCTTTTTGAGTTTCTATTTCTTCTTGAAACTAAACACTTCTAAGTCTATTTTTTTTCATGAAAATATTATTCCTAGAAATACTTTTACGTAATTCTTAACAAATATTTTTTGAGATTTTTTTTCAAACAAATTTTGTTGTTTGATTTTAACATGACTAAATATTGTGTTCCTCGCATTTTTAATAATAGTATTGGGTATATGAAAAAAAATTATTAGTTAAAAAGAAATTGTCACAGCTGTGCACGTTACAGACTACTAATGAGAAGGTTTGAAAAACTTCAAGATACGCGTTTATAATTGGACGCAAAAACACTTTTCAGTTTAATTAAAATCTCTAATGAATACTGAAGGCAAATAGAGAAGTTATTGAATAAAATATGAGAGAAACGGTCTAAAATCAAAATTAGGTGATAGAATTTTGTAAATCAATAAATTTTAATAAACCGAATGTAATTAAAATTTCATTGCTACGTGATAAATTTCATATTTACTATACTTGGCATATAGTTCAATATTAACAAAACGATTATAGCCTGAACAGGAAACTGTCATCGAGCGTTATCGCCCAGTTACATCTAATTGTGAACACCCTACCCTCTTTGACACAGCTCTTTTCTTTGAAAGAAACAAATAGAGATGCCGCCGACCGAAACATATAATCCCTTCTATTTAAATGCAGCTCTAGGGTTAAGGGTCTCGAAGGCCTTTACTAGATCGAATCCCCTTCGAGCTTGATTACAACTTTGCAAAATTTGCGACCAAAAGACGGATGCTTTGTGCGGCATAGACATTTTACGTCACGTAATACTGACAACAAAAATGAGACGAGACTTCAGGATGATTACATTTAAAAGATATTCTTAATTCAGGATAATCTTATTGTACCTAGAAATTCTATCAAATCTGATATTTCGACAATTAAAATTATGTTTTTAATTACTATTTTCAACCAATCAGAATTGATACACACAATAATTCTTGCATGTATTTCATCTCACACCGAATCTAGTGCAGTGACTGTCATGGATAATGCGCCTTACCAACTAGCGAAAGCGCTGCTAAGTCTCAAAAGAAAAAAGTAAAGGCAGGTGACAGTAGGCCATCTTTGCTTGCGAGGGTAGAATTGCAGAATACATGCTTTAGTACAGGTTTTTCCAATAGGGGCGCTCGAACTTTGACAACGTTTAGCGTCCATATTTGTGAAGAAAAAGTTAGGAGTTTACCACAATCACGACGTTCTGGACCTCCGCCGACTTGATTAAATAGTGTATTTTAAGCTTTTTTAAATAAATGCACACCGAGTTTCAGTGGCTAGAAGTTGGGATACAATGACCCTTATAAGGGAACTTTTCCAATGAGATTAAATGCAAATTATGCGTTTAATCCGACTTGTGTTGAATTGTGTATGTTTGTGCATCAAATCCACATGAAAGGCCATTACAGAACTCCTGCATTACCGCCGGATGCACTCAGTTGTGTTCTGTTCCCAGAATTAAAGTCTCAGACGTTGAGCTAACTGTTTACTTTGATTCGACGCCACTGAAGTGTAGTTTTAGTTTTAAATAATCCAGAGACATCAGCAGCACCAAAGAGATACGAGTATACAGGAGAAACTTCAGTTGTCCAACAGTTGCAGTTTTGCAGGTGTTTCACAGATTAGTTTTTAGTGATTAAAATCAATGTTTTGTATTTATCGATATACTGGTTCACTCCAGTGGTCCAAATTGTTAACTCGTTATTGTTTTCTTTTTAATTGTACAAATTCGGCCTANAACCAATCAGAATTGATACACACAATAATTCTTGCATGTATTTCATCTCACACCAAATCTAGTGCAGTGACTGTCATGGATAATGCGCCTTATCAACTAGCGAAAGCGCTGCTAAGTCTCAAAAGAAAAAAGTATATGCAGGTGACACTAGGCCATCTTTGCTTGCGAGGGTAGAATTGCTGAATACATGCTTTAGTACAGGGTTTTCCCATAGGGGCGCTCGAACTGTAACAACGTTTAGCGTCCATATTTGTGAAGAAAAAGTTAGAAGTTTACCACAATCACGACGTTCTGGACCTCCGCCGACTTGATTAAATAGTGTATTTTAAGCTTTTTTTAAATAAATGCACACCGAGTTTCAGTGGCTAGAAGTTGGGATACAATTTCCTAAATTTCAATCAAATAACCGTAGACCGTCCGGATTTGTATTGTGTTCGGACATGCAATTCCAGTTAGGACTCTATACAGACTAATATTTACTTAGATATTACCGCAATGCTAATAACTACGGAACTTTGCATGTTAGAGCTACACCGCTAGGAGCTCTAACGTAGGCTTTTGTTCATAAATAGATATGAGCAGCGAACGGTTGCCTTGTCGGGTGGACTTCTGTAGTTCTCGTTAGCACAAAAAGGAAATGTAAGTTACACACTAATGCTATTAGTGAACCTGTATCGCATCTTTAGGGTACTCAGGGGTGCACCCTAAGTGTGCATTGCTGCTACAAAGGGTTATTTTTAAATCAATACCGAAATTAAAATGATAATATTAGAAATTATATTCCATTCAGGAGAGTCATCAGACATAGATTGGTTTTTCAGAATATTATCAAATCAGTAATATGTCAAATCAATACGAATATGCATAAGTAAATGCCAAAAGTTGCAACAGAAACTTGGCAACTGCGCATGAATGTGCTGAGTTTATTACTTGTAAGTTGTCAGTTTTTGTCATGTATAGAGGATTATATAGTCGGTACAAAGGAAAATTTGTGACCAAAAGAAAGTATGAGCACTTGAGGATTAGAACAAAAAATAGCAAAAGCATGGAAAAAGCTGTTGAGAAGATTGTGGAACCAAAACCTCCGCACACCGTTCGAGGGCAATTTTTTTTATCTTTGATAATTTATTTCTCTGTGAAATGTGCGGTGACCTACTTTTTTCTCTCATCTATTAATTAATGATTTAGGTAAATGTCTATATTTTTTTCGTCTTATCATTTATATATTTTTTTCATCCGTAATTTGATTGTAATGGTGTGGCATCATAGCATTTCCAATAAGAACCTATGCCAAATATTCAAATTTTTGACATTAATTAAAAACAAAAACAAATCGATAAATAATTCGGGAATAATTCACAGAATTTGATTTCGCATTGCAAAAATAATATATCTCAATAACACGAAATTGGATGCATTTTTTCGTAGCACCCTTAACGGCATTGGGACTTGTACTATAGACGGTAAACCACCAGACATATACCGGTTTCAAATTTATTACTTCTCGACAGTAGGTAACCAACTTTAACTCATTCAGTGCTTACTTCACGATCTGAAATTAAAACAGTATCGACTGCAAAAATGATAAGTATCTTGAAACTGATGATATTTGCAGATCACTATTTTTAGTAGTAATTAAAAAAAATGTTTTAATGAAGAATATAAGTGAGGCAAATCATCTAGTACCTCTATAAGCCAACGGGAGCAGCTTTAAACTTTGAGGTTAAAGGACCACATACGTACATGCATGGAGATAATGGAGCTGGGCTGTAAATTATGTAATTACTCATTAGTGCCCGAAAGCTGATACTAAGGCAGGATAGTCCACGTAGGAGGAAGATTGTGGTAATTCCGAGGGTAATTTCTTTCTAGTATTTCACATCTAAAATAATAGTCTAAAGGGATATTAATAATTTGTTATATGCTCAATAATAACCGCAACAAATTATTCATTTTTTAAGTATAAAAGCTGTATGGACTTTTGAGTCCTTCAAAACTCATTTTTAGAAAAAAAATAGTCGATTTAAATTATAATGAAAAGAAACAGATAAATTAAGTATATTTAAAAAATTGTTCTAAATTCATAACTGATGAAAATACGCGTCATTCAAAATATAACCGATATCACCAAAAAAGTTAAAATACATACAGATTTTTGGAAAAAATGTTTGGAGATAGACAGGGACAGGATAGACCCAAACTTCCAGATAACTTTTCTGGATTGGATTCTATCAAAAACAGGTTTGGGTAAAAGTTGTAGGAAATCAAGAAACCAGTATTCTAAAATTTGACTTTGATCCTAAAGTTTCAAGGTTAAACCAAGGCTAATTTGAAAATATTAACTATTTTTAGGATGACTTTTAAATGACCTGGAGGAACATCCTAGAAAAATTGACGATCCCAGATTCCGATAAGCTGACATGAAAATAACGTATACTACTTGATATTGAATCGACCTTAGTTTGACCTTGCAATTTGCGGTGAGGGTCAAATCCAAGGTCACCATCTAATCTGTCATTCAAAATCCTACAAATTTTGCCTTGAACCATTTTTGACTTTGCTCAAAGAAAAATGAGCAACAAAAGCAGAATTGAATTTCATGATCTCTTATTCTAACGTAAAATTTGGCACTCTGTCGATTGCTGTCATAATAAATATGGTGTTCCATATAACATTTTGTTGTTAAACAAATAAGAATCGTTATCCATCTTACTTCCAATTGCGCATACTTAAATTACTGAATTATTTAAATAAAATACATAGTTCCTTCTATAGATAAATCAGTTTTCCATCAACCACAGAAAGAAATGTAATTAAAAAAATTTAAATGGAATTTCATCGCGCAAAAATGTAAACAAAAAAGTCCATCAGTTTCGAATCTCGCGTAGTTCAAGCTCCATTCCGCTCGATATTATATCTTGCAGCAAACTTCGAGCACAACAGTCTACAAAAGATTCTCGTCATCCTACATCCCGCAAAAAGTAAAAAAGAACATCGCATTAAGATCCCCAACAAAAACATTCAAATCGTTTCCTTACATCGTTAAATGGGAAACAAAATTATAAACTGCCGAGTTCGAAGTATAGGGCTGATCACTTAAAAAGACCAGAGCAAAATTATAGTTCTTGTGCTGGTAAGAAAAATACCTGGTTTTCTCTCCCGCGAAATTGTTCGACGGATATTTTGTTCATTTGATTAAAAAATTAAATCAGCCAAACTAGAATATAAATTTTAGTGGATTTCAAACCAGCACCTATTTATTAAGAATTTATTAAATGTGAAGTTTATGATGACAATGGAGACATTTGTCGATCTAAGAGCAACATTTTATTTGATAGGAAGAGAAAGGATATGGAAATGTCTGCACAAAGGAAACTTCCGCTAGCGTTAATATAAGCAATAGAAAGCATATCTAAGATAATATTAAATGGAAGGGTTTAAATGACAAAGAAAAGATCGGAAGAATTCGAATGGAAAAATTATTATTTATAATTATAATGACTGAATTAATGAGGAATACCAGAAGAAGAACAGAACTAAAGACAAAAATAGGGTACCACAGGTTTCAACAGGTAAAAATGGAAATTTTGATGTGTTGATCATGGCTTTTGCAGTAAAGATGAAAAAATTTGGTAGATGTATGGACAGAACGAACAAAACAATGAAAAATTTAAATACACCCGAAAAAAGTTAAAATAAAGTAATAAATTGCAAAAAAACAACAAACCAATGACAAAATGCAAGGAAATCAAGCTAGAATTCGAATGAATTTTACTATTTAGTGAACAAGAGAGAATTGACACCAGAAACGAAACAAAGAATATACAGGGTTAGTAAATAATATGGAAACCCCCAAAAATCTCAGCGGGAAAGCATTTTTGGGATAAATGGTGAGGACAAAAGTCTCAGCATATTTCACGGCGCATCCGATGGTAACTTTGACCTCAAGGTCAAGGTCAAGGTTCAAGGTCATACCAAGTTCAAGTCTGCTTTTTCAAATGGCGACTCTCCTTTTCGACCCCGGAAATGGAAAGAACAGAAGATTCTGTATCCGAGTATGACATTGACCGTGATCTCAAGGTCAATGGTTAAGGTCAGTTCAAGGTCAAATGTTGATTTCCACTATAAGTTTTTATTTTTAACTGCGGAATCAGAGGGAGTGACAGTTTTGAGTTGATACCTGATGGCACTCCTTAGTGACCTTGATCTTGAAATCGAGGTTGAAAGAATGTGTCAAGGTCATATCAGTCTTTGGAGTAGCAACCCCTTATTTCGACGCAAGAAATAAGAGAGTGTAGAATTGTACATGTTATGAGGATCCTAAACGTGACCTTAAGGTCAATGGTCAAGGTCAGGTAGAGATCAGGTGATTATTTCAGCTGTCATTTTTTATTTTCGACAATGGAATAGAAGGGACTCCAAATTTTTTAGTGGCCTCAAGAGCAAGGTCACTAAGGTGTACCATCAGGTCACTCCCTCCGATTTCATAGTTAAAAATAAAAAAATACAGTAAAAACTCAACATTTGACCTTGAATTGACCTTGAGGTCACGGAATGTCATACTCGGATGCAGAATTTTCTGCATAAAATAAACGCCGTGAAAATATGGCACTTGAGAAGAATAGTTGAGAAGACAGAGTGGAACCGAATAAGAAATAAAACCACAAGACAAATGTTAAAACAAGAATCAATAACGAGTAAAATAACAAAGTGTCGATTGGACACTTTATAAGGATGAAACCAAATAGAATAATAAGGAAAGTACGTACACGAAACAAGTAATGTAACACAAAGGAGAAAATATAGACAATGAAAAAAATGGATGCAACAAAGAGCAAATGCGGTCAAAAACGAGAGAAGTCGGTAAAGGAGAGCAATGTAAGTAGAAACACATGCAAGATGGTGGTTGGAAATATAGGAAACTAACCTAAATCCGAAGCCCGTAATGATAAATGGAAGGGGAGAAGGAAAGGAAGTGGATATAAGTAAAACCTGTACCTTTTGAAATAAATATATTGGGATTAAATTTACCTGAATTTACTTCAGCCATATATAATTAGCTATGAGTATTGCTTTCTAGTACACCCTGTATAAAACCAAGTCACCCAATAATTGATTCAGGTTATGTAAAGTCAATCCTAAGATCAATATAGGAACCTCAGTATGATGAGTACTATACCTACTGTCGCCTGCAGTCTGTTAAAACCGACGCTCACCCGGCGCATGTTTATGAAAATTCCATCGGTGGCTTTTCGAACGGCGAACTGTATGCGCAAATACGCCAGTCGCCGGATACGCTGTCGCCGCTTTTTCATTACCGGCATTTTTCGGATACCTAAAGCTGCAACGTGAGACTGCATACCTAATAAATTCTTGTGTTCATTTTCCGGAAGGTTAACGTTGCGACTCTAAAAATCTAAATTCACTGCATTGCATCTGACCACAATGGCTTTATAACTTCGCCGGTAAGTTGGCGAAGTGGAATATTGCATCTCCCCGGGGACTGACGCATTGCACTGCAGGCGGTGCGCAGCGTTTATGGGGAAGTTGCATCCGCATATTAACTATAAAGATTTCCCTTCGGGAACATGTTCTGTTCAGTTTTGGTTGAAGCGTAACTAGTTGCGTGAAATGCGCCGTCTTACTTTTTTTGAACAAAAAAAGCAATTTAATGTGTCATTTTAAATAACGTAATCAGCTGGTCTGTCGTTTCAGTCGAATTTCAATACAGGATTCCGCAATTATTAACTTCGTTATCATGATAAACCTAAAGTTGATCTCTAGGGAGTTCTCTGTTGCTGTTTGAAACTCAATTTCTAAGAATTTCTAATTTTCCCTTCATGAGCAGAAATACAATTTTCGCCTGCAAAGTTGAAATAATCACCCCAGTTCGCCAAGACATGCAACAATTTTCAGTCAACATCTTTCTAGAACTTCATGAACTGGTAGCATAGCCTCCCTTTCTTTGGACTTTTGCACCCCTCAGATTTTTAAGTTACATAGAGTGTGTTGTTTATATAAATGAAACCAATAGCGTAGAAGAACCTGAAATCAGCTGCACACGTTTGTCTGTGTGTAAATGTTAGGTACAAAATGAAACGGGTTCATTTCGAGCATATGTAAACGATGAAGTCAGGCAGCGGTTCTCAAAGTGTTACTTCGTATTATTGTGGTAAGCTAGTAGATACTAAAAAGAAATATGCTATTTGCAAGACATTCTTTTATCAATATCCTCAGGCTGATTTATTTTCTCTTGAAACCTCTCCAGATTTGGAAAGACATATTTCCTCTTGTTTCTGAGAAAAACGGGGTTTAGTTTTAGTCTTGGTTAATTGTTCTATTAAACTTATCTCATCTGTAAAGAGAATTTAAAGAGACAGAATCGATTTTTATTTATATTTATAAAAACTGATTTGTTGTACTTTTCGGACTCACTTCGTTTTAGATACTTACACTGCAATTTCATTCAAAATTTAACGGCAGAAATTTAAAAACCGCGAAATTTCACAAGCTTGTTAGAAAAACACAACGTTTGATGAAGCGCCTAACAAACTTTATTAGGAGCCCGACGAGGAGGAAAATATAGCAGCAGCCTCTGGTAATTAACAGCGATGCCACAGCACCCCTTTTTTCGCATTTGCCGGCTTATCCCGACCGAATTTCAGACGAAAAATATAAGTACCCGAAATAATTGTGCCGTTGCTACACTCCTTATAAACCCTATAACTGGAGATATAGTGCAGGGAACCAAGGGTTTCCGAATTCTTTCGGATAGAACCGATTAACGTGAAACTTTTACTGTAAGTAGAAAATAGCTCAAGAAATAAAACTTATATAGTGCCGATGTGCACTTTTGCCCAGGGGGTGGAAGCCTTCTAGGGGGTGAAAAATAAAATATTGAAAATAACCCCAGGAATCGATAAAGCAATCAGTTTTAAGCAAAAAGTATCTTATAAACATTTTTCGATAAGTCAATATTTTCTGAGTTATTGGTGATTGAAAATGTACATTTAAAAAAAAGACGTTTTTCAGTAGAAATATAAAAAACACGAAAAATATTAAAGAGTAGAACAGTTTAGATTTCTTTTCACAGAATATTTAGTTTTTTTCTTATTTGTGTAGGATAAAAATTAACAGAGATGTCGCTGTTAGAAGTTTGCAGTTGAAGGCGAATGTCATGTTTTTCAAACCATTTAACTCGCGTGTTAACAGATGGTATAGAACATTGTGTTTCGTGATAATCTGAAAAATCCTTACTCATCTGTTGAAAAATGCTCCGGTACCTTTCATTCTTTTTTTAATTGTCAAAAATTATCCTTACAATGTAAAAAGCATCCAAAACTCTTAACTCGGTATGAAAGGAAACACTAGTATCTCCACGAATAGTTTGCCTTAGTTACTGGAAAACCAGTAAATATTTAATACCACTGTACACTTCCAATCACAGCTTCTCTTTGATGTCTGACACGGATTGTTGCTGCAAAACTTCTAGAGCAGCGTTACGGAGGCCATTAGTGATGAGACGTTGTTCTCTTGTTAATACTTTTAGTTCACTTCATTTATCAACCCCTTTGGTGTCGCTGTATCTAAAAAGTAATTTGAGTGTAAAGTTTTTCTCGGTACGCCGTTCTACCTCCCGCGAAAACAACTTTTGTGAATATAAAATTGTAAAGTGTACCTCGAAACTTCACTTATTTCACTTCGTCAATGTATCGGGGGAAATTTTAAAGTTTTTAATGTACAGATCTTAGTAAGATTCTGACATTAGCAAAGTTTAAATGTAGGAAAGCGGGGTGTTTCGCTTCTGGAAGAAATTTAAGTTTTTTTCAATTTTGACGTTTCCAAATGTACCAAATGTAACAATGTCGGTGACTTTAATAATAATAAGTGACAAAAGTCAGGAATATGCTGAAGGCACCAATAGTCCAGTTACTCAGGGTTTTTATCTCCGAATACTTTATAACTGAACCGATTGACGAGAAATTTTGACTGAATGTGGGAAATGCCTCAAGGAACAAAACTTATATAGTGCCGAAGTGTGCTTTTACCCTGGGGGTGGTTCCCACCCGTTCTTGGGGGTGGAAATTTTTATGCCCAAAATAACCACAGGAATCGATAGAGGAGTCAATTTTAAGTAACAAATGTTGTATAAAGTTTTTTGGATAATCCAATACTTTCCGAGTAATTCGTCATTGAAAATGTTGATTTTTTACTGAAAGTTGCTTGTTTTCGGACAGTTTTTTCACAAATAACTCTGAAACCATTGGATTTAACGAAAAAGTTGTAATGACAAAAAAGGAAGGTAATAAAGAAACAAATCTAATGGCATTATTTTGTTTTTCTCTAATTGCAATATAAACCGAGTTATGGATTTTTAAACATCATTATATGTTAGCTGAAAACTAAATTGGAACCAGTTAACGTTAAATAACGCCAAAACCATAAATATTAGGAAAAAACTATTTCCACCTTTTTTAAAGTACTTTGAAAAACCTTTAAAATGAGCTGTTTTAAAAGTCTTTAGAATCAAAATTAACGGAAATATGATCGAAATAACATGATAGTCTATTTTTATTTAAGAAAAAAATTAATAAACAAATCAGTGCTTTTGGCGACAGAATTAAAATAAAATGCAATCCATTTGCAGATTTCTTCATTTATGTTCTAAGAATATGTTCTGGGTCTTTGGCTCACTTACAAAGCATGATTTCGAAAAAAAAATAAATTATTGAAAATATTAATTTTTCAAATTTCTGAAAAAAATTCGATTTTTACGCTGTAACTTAAAAATTAAAAGGTGTACGAAAAAATACAAGAGTAAAAAATTCCTCTAAAATTAATATTAATTGAGATATCGCCATTTTAAGTTATCATATGAATGAGTGAACCACCCTTTTCGAGCTCTTTATACCCTTCAAACTTAAAAATGAAGGGCTTAAAAAAGATCAACTCAACAGTTCACGTAGCCCTTACAATTAACTGCAAAATGAGCCTTTGTGCGATTAAAAATCTTAAAAAGTAAGAGAGTCGTCAAAAAAATAAACACGTGTATAGATGATAATTTTATGAAAATTTAGGTCAAACAAGAATTTTCAAGCATTTAGATCTTTTTTGTAGATATACGTATTTAGTATGTGTATATTCGAATAAACCAGTACTATACTATATTACAACTACTATATTATAATAAGGGAATAAATATTTATTTAATAAGAATGCACATTTAAAATGTTTCTACTCTCTCAATAATATTTTTTCATTTTATTTTCGAAAGAAGGGGTATTTTTCAAGGGTTGAAAGGTTGCAATCGATAAAAAAGATTTTTTAATCAAGAAATCAATTTTAATGTGATAAAAATGCATGATTAAAGGTTTTTCCGGGTTGAAAATTTGGGATACATTAAGTTTCATGTTAGATAGCACATGAAATTACTCATACTGCGTAAATAAAAAGGATTTGATTACATAAAATGTTTGAATTTGTATTTTTTCTTTTTTTCCAATAAGGGGTGGTTTTCACGCCTTAAGAACAAAAAGCACACCTAGCGGATATATAAGTTTTGAAGTTTTGAGGTAAGATGAGCCTAATTCTAAATTTTGAGAAAAATTGATGCAGTTATAAAAAATTCGGAGGTATTACTAAAATTTCAGCTATACAGTAACTAGGCTACGAGATATGATTCTGATTGTGGGGTGATGTTTTGAGGCTGCAGAATTAATGAGATGATTTTGGGTTCGAAAGCAATGTTGACGTTAAGGGGTTGAAAATATTGATATTGGTCGGTATTTAAAAGGCAACACAATTAGTTTTTCTAAAATCTTGTGTACACCACATGCAAGACTAGTTAGTTCGTGACAAAAAGGGACACGCTAAAATACCCGTATAAGAAAACCGTCTCCAGAAATAATGAAAGGAAAAAAAATAATTGGTTCTTCATTTACATATTTCCTTCTTCAAACATATTTCAGGAGCAAAGCAGGTTTTTAAACCCTTTGCAAACAGACCGCCGATAGTAATTTCTCAGAGCGCAAAGTCGCCTCCGTCTCTTAAGGATCCCTTTGCCCCGGCAAACGCGCTTTGTTGTGGTAATAAACAGAATGACAAGGTCTTCTCACTTTGCCCACTCCTTGCTCCGTCCATTATTTAAATGGTTTTTTTCCTGAGATAAATTAAAATTAGATTGAAAGTAAAATTCCTCGTTTAACTTTACGCCCTATTCATCCAGTTTAATGTATGGCCGCTCTTACATGAGATCCAGTTTAATTTCATTAAAAGTTCAGAGGTTAAGGATGGCTGTGGCTGTATTACACACTTATTGTAGCCGTGGAATAACGTTTTGTTGGAGATGAAGGACTGAATGTGGCAGCATAAATTGTGGCGCAAAATCATGTAAATGAAAGATTGCGCTACTGGAGTAGTATTTTACTGAGATATTTTTAACTAGTTTTTTATTTATGTGCCAATATTTCGTGTATATGGAGCCATTTCTGAAAAGTATCAATTAAAATCCTTTTTATTGTATTAAAAAGTATTTGAATTTTTTTTTAAATTATTTCTTTACTGATGATAAATGACTTTTTTTACAATTGGTAGAATTTCCAAGGAAGATTTTATAGTATATATTTCATGATAACTTTAACCATTTTACCTGAAACTGGAGAAAAAAGTGTAATTATAACATAAACTTAATTTTGAATTTGAATAACTGTTGTACGAGTAGGTTTATCAAAAAATGATAAGGAACATTTTTTGTAGAACGTTCAATTCCCTGCAAGAATACGTTTCGGTCATTTAAATCCGCTTGTTGTTTTTTAAAGTATAAAATTCTGAAACTGAAAAATAATTTTTCCCATGTTATTTAAATAGAAAATAAAAAAACGCGATGCGCGACCAGTAAATATTAATATTAAGAGTTCCGATTTCTACTCCCTGAATCTATCTCAGAGGGGATTTTGAAAAAAAATTAGTCGATTTTTTTTAAGCGTAATGTACATATATCCAAGTATTTATGTCACAAAATAAAATGCATTAAAATTGTATTAAAAATATATATACAGGGTGGGCCACCAGTAACGCATCGGTCGCTAGTGACCAAACGACAAATGTTACAGAAACCTGCTTAGGTGGGTATGTGTAGGTTGATTACGGCTACATTTTAAAAATATTTTGAAATATACAGGGTGTCCAGGAAAAGCGTACCATATCAAAGTTATGTTTTTTTAAATGGAACACCCTGTATTTTACTGCACTTTTGAAAGCACCGTAAAAANGATACATTAAGTTTCATGTTAGATAGCACATGAAATTACTCATACTGCACAAATAAAAAGGATTTGATTACATAAAATGTTTAAATTTGTATTTTTTCTTTTTTTCCAATAAGGGGTGGTTTTCACGCCTTAAGAACAAAAAGCACACCTAGCGGATATATAAGTTTTGAAGTTTTGAAGTAAGATGAGCCTAATTCTAAATTTTGAGAAAAATTGATGCAGTTATAAAAAATTCGGAGGTATTACTAAAATTTCAGCTATACAGTAACTAGGCTACGAGATATGATTCTGATTGTGGGGTGATGTTTTGAGGCTGCAGAATTAATGAGATGATTTTGGGTTCGAAAGCAATGTTGACGTTAAGGGGTTGAAAATATTGATATTGGTCGGTATTTAAAAGGCAACACAATTAGTTTTTCTAAAATCTTGTGTACACCACATGCAAGACTAGTCAGTTCGTGACAAAAAGGGACACGCTAAAATACCCGTATAAGAAAACCGTCTCCAGAAATAATGAAAGGAAAAAAAATAATTGGTTCTTCATTTACATATTTCCTTCTTCAAACATATTTCAGGAGCAAAGCAGGTTTTTAAACCCTTTGCAAACAGACCGCCGATAGCAATTTCTCAGGGCGCAAAGTCGCCTCCGTCTCTTAAGGATCCCTTTGCCCCGGCAAACGCGCTTTGTTGTGGTAATAAACAGAATGACAAGGTCTTCTCACTTTGCCCACTCCTTGCTCCGTCCATTATTTAAATGGTTTTTTTCCTGAGATAAATTAAAATTAGATTGAAAGTAAAATTCCTCGTTTAACTTTACGCCCTATTCATCCAGTTTAATGTATGGCCGCTCTTACATGAGATCCAGTTTAATTTCATTAAAAGTTCAGAGGTTAAGGATGGCTGTGGCTGTATTACACACTTATTGTAGCCGTGGAATAACGTTTTGTTGGAGATGAAGGACTGAATGTGGCAGCATAAATTGTGGCGTAAAATCATGTAAATAAAAGATTGCGTAGTATTTTACTGAGATATTTTTAACTAGTTTTTAATTTATGTGCCAAAGTGTAATTATAACATAAACTTAATTTTAAATTTGAATAACTGTTGTACGAGTAGGTTTATCAAAAAATGATAAGGGACATTTTTTGTAGAACGTTCAATTCCCTGCAAGAATACGTTTCGGTCATTTAAATCCGCTTGTTGGTTTTTGGTATAAAATTCTGAAACTGAAAAATAATTTTTCCCATGTTATTTAAATAGAGAATAAAAAAACGCGATGCGCGACCAGTAAATATTAATATTAAGAGTTCCGATTTCTACTCCCTGAATCTATTTCAGAGGGGATTTTGAAAAAAAAATTGTCGATTTTTTTAATCAGCGTAATGTACATATATCGAAGTATTTATGTCACAGAATAAAATGCATTAAAATTGTATTAAAAATATATATATGTAGCACCCGACCATTAGTCATTTCAATTTAAAAAATAAACACTTATATTAACACAACAAATAAGATAGTTAAAATGAGTGTAGATAATGAAAGCAAAAATACAAAGATATCAATTTATTATTTAACAATATTAGCAATAATTTAAACTGTGAAGGTATAGTACTCATGTACTATACAAGTTTAAATACAATGATTTGGCATTAACATAGTTATGAAAACACATAAATAGTTAAGATATTATTATTTAAGGTAAATGTATCTGTTAACGACCCACCAAAAATTTTGTGTTATAAAGACAAATATCGAAATTTATTTTGAATTAACCAATACAATATTCATTTTTCTGTCGACATGGCATGGACTGGGATAGACAATACCGTCATTGATGGTGCATGTTAGTAGAAGTGTTGTTACAATAATAAATTGGTATGTTTAGAATTACTTTGCAAAGTACTCCTGTTAAAAAGTATTAACAAAAATCTTTTAAAATATTTACATTTGCACTTCTCTTTTTTAAAATAATACATATTATTTTATATAAATTAACATTTTTAGTTTAGTTTAGTCTATACGCCTATAAAGAAGGCTTAACAAATACAAATAAAAATTTGCCTAATGTCTTTTGACTGAATAGGTCTCTAGAGTTTCGGATGATATTTTTTATTATTTTTTTTTTAACGCAATTTTATGTTCAAAAATTGAAATATATTTTCAGCATTGGTGAACATATCTAGAAAGTTAATTTGTCTCTTCAAAATTGATGACGTATTGCTCTAACAGCTACATATTTTTTTAAAATACTTAATACAAGTTTCACTTTATTTATTTACGTTCTTTTAAATGTTGCAAACTTGTGCCATACTTTTTTAACTCTTTATTAAGGTATTAAATAACATTCTTCGATACCAGAAATCTAGGTATGTAAAAAACATCCAACTTCGCAAACAACTACGCGGGAAACAACTACTCTTTGGGGGATACAAGCCCCCAGTATGGTTCGAATCATGGCACGGTGTTTTGTACAGTCAGTGTATACATTTAGGTATGAGAAATTTAATATTTTACAAATTACAATACAAATTTAAAGTGTTTGGTCTGAGGTTACTTATTTGTAGAATAATTTGCGTGTTTTTTATCATATTTGTTGGATATTTTGCTACCTGTGATAAAATAAAAAAATGAATAACATACTCTTGTGCCAAAACGACCAATCAATTTATATGATTTTTTGTTTAACAAAAAGTCTCATACTGAAAAAAGCAGATAAGTCTGAAATACAACAAAAACACACTTGCACTTTAAAATGTTATTGACATTTCGTGTCTTGAACCTCAAAATAATATAATTATAACAAAAATATTTTCGAGAAAATGGCGAATGCGCCAATGCAAAACAATAAGAATTATGAAAGCTAATAAGTTCTAAAAGTTGATATCGTTTATTTTTCTGAGAATAATATTTCACACTAAAAATGTTCGCGACAGTAATGGACTATAATTTAATCTACCAACATAAATTATATTAAATAAAAGTAGTATTATTTTACCTAATGTAAATAGGTATAATTAATATTACATTTTCATCCTTTATTTTACAGATATATCATATTTTCAAAAAATATTGTGTGAAAATTAGCCACATTTTATATATGGCTGTGGCTGTATTACACACTTATTGTAGCCGTGGAATAACGTTTTGTTGGAGATGAAGGACTGAATGTGGCAGCATAAATTGTGGCACAAAATGTAAATGAAAGATTGCGCTCCAGTAGTATTTTACTGAGATATTTTTAACTAGTTTTTTTATTTATGTGCCAATATTTCGTGTATATGGAGCCATTTCAGTTTCTTACGATCAAAATAATATTTAACTAACAAAAGCTTATCTCTATAATAAGTTGCTTCGTTTAACCGCATCAAACTTGATAAAAATTGTTTGAAACGTAAGATTTTATAAAAATTTGATACACTAATACTTCCATAATGATGTCACTTTAGCACATATAAAGGAAATAATTGGATTGATAGTATTGTGGAAAATACCTCCTATCTTAAAGTAATTTACTCATAATTTTGTTGGGGGTCACGCTAGAGCTTCTGTTTTCTTTTATCTTAAGGATGAAGGGTTTCTAAAAAATTTTTCATTCTCGTAAAATATTTTATCTGCTCCCACTATAGTAAATAGACTATTAATACATTGTTTGTAAGGAGGTAAGTGAATTTTTCCGTAGAAGTGGAAGTTGCTATGGACAATGGAGGTAAGTGAGGTAACTTCGTAAAAAGCTATTTCGCGTTATAAATGCATAGATATTTTATGAACAAATAAATAGAAATATTATTACATTACATTTTATTAATTAATATGAATGAATATTTATAGTAATTGTACAGTTATTACATTTAGTAACATTTATAAAATCTGGATAATTATTCCCCTCGCGTTTAGTAATTGTCACTCATATATATTTACAAAAAAATTGTTAATTATCCGAGGTGTTAGGTTATCTTCAGGGAAATTAATTAATTCGTGGCATAATTTTACTTCTTTTCTTTGTAGTTTTGAGTAACTCAAGAACTCGCTAAAATCTCTTGCATCATAAGGATCTGTTAAGATGACCTTATTTTTGTTTAACCTAAAATCTCACATTGAAAAAGGCAAATAAATAATTCATTCTATCACTTTACTTTATGTCAGGTTCTGTTTTGGAAACTGTTTATTCGAAACCGACACTCGTGTACAATGTGACAGTTAACATTTTGTTTGTTCGCCCGTCTCCATAGCTAGGGATATACGATATTTATTTCATTGTGAGATAATTCTTTTAATATTAGAAGGCAACAAAAGTCCCCGGAGAAACCAGGTCCATTTATTTAAACGCAATAAATTGTAATAAAAATGACATGTAAATTATTGTAATACAAAAACAAAACTGCAGATTGATTTTTATTATAATTTACTTTAAAACTTTCGTTTGCTCTGATATGGATATTTACAGTACGATCAAAACACCATCATTTCAAATTAAAGACGTTTTACTTTCCTGAAATCTCGTCCTTATGAAAAACGGAAGGAGTCATAGAAGCGATTTCTTTAAAATGAAAGTATCTAAAATTATTTTGTAGAAGAACAAATACTTTCCTTCTTAAGCAGATATACATTACAGTCCATTGTGAATTGTGTTTCGGCCTTTTAATTTACGTATTTAAAAAATGTCTTTTTTGGCGCGTTGGATATATTAGATGCGCCCGTATTCAAATTTGAATGGGTGTTTTCTTCTTAAACAAAAGTTCGTTGTGAGAACAAGTAGTACGCGATAGATCTGTGAGTATCCGGACGAAGTGTCGATTGCCCAGTTAAACAGAAATCTTATATGTCTTCCTAATAAATTCTATCCTGACAAACCTAAATTTTATAATTTGCGAGCCTGCCATTCGGACAATTAAGGTAAGTTGTTTGTCTTATCCGAATACAGTCCATTTTACCATAAACCATAGCCATACGTCTGTAAAATGTAGAATATATTTAATATACTCATATGAAAACCAAGGAAAACGTATCAACCATTACATTTGATTTTATATACCGATTTGTACTCTTATATGCTCTGATAAAGGAAATTGCATTGCACTAAATGGATGATAAGCAGAGCTGTGCCTAGATGTAAGGAAACTTAAAGCGTAGAATGGGGAATAAGGGTAGTGGAATGGAGTTTGGTAATCACCACTGTTTTGATAACGCGAATATAAATAGTTCCTGTGAATTGCCATTTTATTCGTATTATCTAAATTGTAAATGTAATGTAAGCATTAATAAATTATATTAATATCTACATGCTGTACCAAAATAACTGTCTTGTTAATTATCGTATTTATAATTTTAGATGATTCTAAAGTCATAAATAGTGTGCCGTCACTAGGCACTGAAATAAATAACTTTATATGATTATATACTTGCTTTACAACATCTTCTGTAAACCGATAAACTGAAAACTAAAATAAAAGTCACAAAATGAAGGAGGAGGCTAGTTTCCGTTGGGCTTGTAAAAGTTCGGATATGAATCGCATTCTGCTTAAATTTAAACTGTGCTGTATGTATCGTCGATCATTTGATTGCGGGTAAATAGTAACATTTATAACGTTAACATAAATTAGACTCCTTCTACCAGTAAATATTATTTATTCAATGAAAAAAGATATTTTTATTGTTTTGTCAACAATGACATAGAACAATCATGGTGACTTTAAAGTAACACGTCGTTACCACATACTATCTGCTTTTACTAAATTATTTTCTATCATAGTTTCGCGATCTAATAATTGATTTAACAATTTCGTGAAATGTATTTTTTTTTAAATTGAATACATAAACAAAAAATTACTCATACCTAACTGTTGGATGATTTTAGATGCCGAACTCTTGTTACCCCTAAAAAAATCCCTTAACATATTTTTACGTCAATGATTTTTTCATTACATTACAACTATTACTGTCAAATAAGCAGCTTTGCAATTATTTTAGGTTCACCGAACTATTTTTGAAGCTGTTTATTTGAGTATTTTGCTTCCTGAGCAAGATTTAAATATTTGTCGAAACAATCAAAGATATTTTTATGAAATTATTTTTACCTAACTAAAAATTTCACTCAGGACAAATGAGGTATACGGAAAAAATAATCCATTTTCGTTTTTAAAACTGACATTTCCATAAACAAATGTGACAATTTATCTTCTTATAATCTTTTATCTACTTTCATAGAAACAGGGTTCGAAGGATATACAGGGTGGTCCCGAGGTAATGGGCCAAAATTCATGGGTAGATTCCCCAAGCAAAAATATTGTGAGATAGAATGCCGAGATTTTAGAGTTACATGAAATTAATTGTTTATGGAGAAATTATAAACACTTGAGAACTTTTAGCAGCAGGTTTTAAATGCTGTAAAGTCATTTCGCATTATGGATTTATACTTTAAAATAAAACAATCTTTTAATAATCGCGTTGATAAATGTATTGAAATTAGAGGTGGATATTTTGGGCAATTATTGTCAAAAAGGCATATTTTTTACTAATGTTTACTATTTCACTGTTCATTACAATTTTTAATTCTAAATAAATCCTTGTCTTTGACATTTCTAAATTATTTTAATTATTTCAACTATTAGCATTGGAAGTTTTAAAGCCAAATATCTCGGAAATAGTGCGAGACAGCTACTTTCTAAAATCTATCTTTTTTGTGTAAAAAAGGTTGGAAAATAAGAATTTGATACCAAAGATGAGATACCTTAAAGTACAAAAGAGTTATGTCGTTTCCAACACATTCAATCTATGGCAGCTGGCGCCCTCTATGAACTATA
This sequence comes from Anoplophora glabripennis, assembly GCF_000390285.2. Lineage (NCBI taxonomy): Eukaryota > Metazoa > Arthropoda > Insecta > Coleoptera > Cerambycidae > Anoplophora > Anoplophora glabripennis. The sequence continues at coordinate 2,463,633 of NW_019417028.1, forward strand.
ACCAAAATGTGAACAAATTTCAATTCCTCTATCTAAAGAACCCCAAACTCCAAAATTTTGTGTAGATATTTGCATTTATTAAGAAATAAATGGAAATATACTGAAATAATATTTTACATTTAACACCCTATATATCTTTAACTGTCAAATTTTGGACCAAGGTAAGTTCGGCTAAATCGCAATATTTTTGCTTCGGGAATCTACCCATGAATTTTGGCCCATTACCTCGGGACCACCCTGTATATCAACGATATCACGATGCATATCACGATATATGTACTATATATCATGATATTTCTGATAATATATCGTGGTTATTTATATCAAATGCAAAATTTGCAAAATATAATTATTCCCATATAAAATAAATCAAATTTTATTTGTTTAATGAAACTATATTATTATCGACTTAGCTCAGTTTTTATTATTTTGCGATCGTTTTAATTAGAATATTGTATTATTTTCTAAATAAAAAAAGTACAGTAGCAATCAATATATTCTTATTATTTATCAGTTTGTTAGATTAGCAAAAAAATAGACAAGCATACAAAATAGATATCAAAATTTGATATATCCGATATGATGATATTTATATAAATATCATGATATTTTCGAACCCTGATAGATAAGGATATTTATCAAATTTTATAACAAAATATGTTTTTTTACAATTTTTCCTGTTTTGCGAATTGAAAATATGATGCAAATAATTTGCACTTGCATAAAAATATTAGTGAAGTCCTCAATATATACCACTGTGGATAGGTATTACACTATTCAAGTTTAATTTTCAAGTTAACTTTGCCGCCCTCTAGAACAAATTAATTACGTTCACTCACCGCCGTGCACGCCTCTACTTTAAGCTGTGCTGCACTTGATACGAACAAGTCATAAAGCGTATCCCGAGCAGAAATTAAGCCATTGTTCGAAACACATTCTTTATTTCGGGATAGGCAAACATTTCAAAAACTAATTTCGCAACAGCCTTTCATGTATAAATTTTAAATGAACTCGAGCGGAATCAATTCCAGTTCCGGCCCTACGCAGTGCGGCGCTCGGCGTGCAGATGGCGTGAGCTGTAAGCTTTGCTTTTCGGATCGAGATTACTCATCCTCGGCTGGGCACGAGTTATGGCGGACAGTAACTAATTGCCCTGGTTTTGAAGAATTATATAGTCTGGGAAAGGGGGGCGTTAAGTGTGGAGAGGAAATGGGAATGGGTTAAATTTATCAGATGTCGGACGGAAAATATTTAACTACGAAAAACTTTAGATGAATAGGGAGTACCTACGTTGAAAAATTCTGGATGAAAATACTGTCCTAACTTTCTAACCTCATACTTTTATTGCAGGTTCTGAATATGGCTTAGGGAGAATTTATGAATTAACCAATAATGTCAATATCACTCAAATTTAAAAACGTTTATGACTGAAATGTTGACGTTGACTATGTATTGACTTAAAGGGCTCTCAAGGCTTATTAGTCCAGACGGTATCTGTTTCAAAAAGCCATATTTGGGTGAATCAATCGTATATCCACGGAGATTTTTGGCTTTTTGGCTTTGAAATATCACTAGAAATTAAAATTCTTCTATGCGCATAAAAAAAACGTGGGCTTAACATTTAGATTCACAATATGTTAAAAAAATTCGAAAAATGTCACATTTTTCTTCCTATTTAGTTATGTATCTTTTCAAGAGTTGATTTTAGGCGAAAATGGAAGAGGAAAAAAATGTTTGCAATTAAATTTTTTACAAAACATGTCTAGTTACAAATCGAATGAATCATGTTTATTATGGTAAAAATCGAAAAAATCGCAAAAATGGGGTTAAAAAACAATACTTTTTAGGGAATTTCTTTGGGGTATTTAAATTGGGTATAGGACCTTTATACTTTGCTCAAAAAAACTTCATGTTATGTAGAATTATCACACCAAATTTCATCAAAATCGGTTCGATAGATTTTGCATAATAATTTTGCAATCCAGATTTTGAAAAAAAATTTGCAAATTTTCAAAATTTTGCACAGCAAAAACCAAGGCCCTTAGATACTTGAAAATTTAATCACATATAGAAGGGCTCTCAAGCTTTCAAACTTTTTTTGAAAAATTCGAATCCGTCAATTAGGAGAGCTCTGGCGCTTGTTTAAACATTGGTCGAATTTTTGTACTTATAAACAATTAGAACTTTGTGAATATTCAATCAAATCAAATTTTTTAAAGCAGGTTTTAAAAGTTCTTGGAAAGACGCTTCTTTAAAAAAAAAAAAAGGAACGATTGATCAATTAGTTACGTAGTTATAGCCGTCATTTACACTAAATGTACTGGGACATCCGGGCTAATTTTTCGAAAAATACCTTTGGTATTCCGAGTACTTACCAGGTCTAAGATTACAATACTTTTCTTCATTGGCAACCTACTTTAAAACGTGTTTAAAGTTATTTATGCAAGCGAGAAATTCAATAAAATCGTACGGGTGGTGGTGGTGGGGGAAGCAGAGAGCGCGGCCGCTTCGGCCTGCTCGAAATTGAATCGGCTATAACTACGTAACTAATTGATCAATCGATCTGTTTTTTTTTAAAGAAGCGTATTTCCAAGAACTTTTAAAACCTGCTTTAAAAAATTTGATTTGATTGAATATTCACAAAGTTCTAATTGTTTATAAGTACAAAAATTCGACCAATGTTTAAACAAGCGCCAGAGCTCTCCTAATTGAAGGATTAAGATTTTTCAAAAAAAGTTTGAAAGCTTGAGAGCCCTTCTATATGTGATTAAATTTTCAAGTATTTAAGGGTCTTGGTTTTTGCTGTGCAAAAATTTGAAAATTTGCAATTTTTTTTTCAAAATCTGGATTGCAAAATTATTATGCAAAATCTATCGAACCGATAATGTGTGATAATTCTACATAGCATGAAGTTTTTTTTTGAGCAAAGTATAAAGGTCCTATACCCAATTTAAATACCCCAAAAAGATTCCCTAAAAAGTATTGCTTTTTAACCCCATTTTTGCGATTTTTTCGATTTTTACCATAATAAACATGATTCATTCGATTTGTAACCAGACATGTTTTGTAAAAAATTTTCGCCTAAAATCAACTCTTGAAAAGATACATAATTAAATAGGAAGAAAAATATGACATTTTTCGAATTTTTTAAACATATTGTGCCGCCAAATGTTAAGCCCACGTTTTTTTATGCGCATACAAAAATTTCTAGTGATATTTCAAAGCCAAAAAGTCAAAAATCTCCGTGGATATACGATTCACCCAGACCAAAACAGATACCGCCTGGTCTATATACATATTGTGTAAGAAACCGAACCTACATTTATTAAAACTGTTGTGTTGCGCCTACAGTTTTTCCAGAAGAAACTTAGGTCGATCCTGCATCGTCCCACATAAAGTGTTTTAAAGTAAACAATTCGAGTAGTAATAAAAACGTAGCAAGGCGAATAATTCCAAATATTTCGATTTTTCACCACCAAAAACGGCGGTGACAACATTTTTAACATTAAAGCGACGTTTCGCCTTGTATTAGTTATGCCCTGTCCAAATTTGGTTAATGCAACTCTCTCGGTTTAGAAAATTCAATACCTATTTATGCTTCCATCCTCGAAAATTGAATAATTCCAAATATTTCGAATTTTCACCACCAAGAACGGTGGTGATAACATTTTTAATAGTAAGGCGATGTTTCTCATTGTATTAGCTATGTCCCGTCCAAATTTCTCTGCTCTCGGTTACGAAAATTCAATACGTACCTACAGGTCTTCAGCCATGAAAATTGAATAATTCCAAATATTTCGAATTTTCATCAATAGGCGAAGTTTCAAGATTATCTGTTTCTTTGATTTCACAATTTTTTGTATCTGGAAAACACCTCAGTTCAGAGGTTACTTAATAAAAATTTTTTATTTTCACGCCCTCTAGTGCTGATTTGAAGTTATGCACTTATTTCACAAACATCCTGTAGAGAAAAATATGACAAATCGATCAGTTAATATTTAATTTGTTTGTTATTTAAACTTAGATATGTAATAAAGCTTAATCTGGAACTACAAGATTGTAAAACAATTAACTAATTTGATATTTTTAACTGAATCTTTTATTCATTTTTTAAAAACAGGAAAATGACTAAGACTTACCATGAAGTTTATATACTGCTCATAAGATACTAATAATATTATATGAGAGAATTTTTTCTGTTTATTTCCAGTTATTTTAGTTTTTTTTCCTAAACAAGACGTTGTTACCTACCTCAAAACTTACGGAACATGATAGAACATAATACTGTATAAATAATTTATGTTCCAGAAAGCTGAAATAACTTACATTAGTATAAGCATGACAAATTGGTTGATATTATCATCACTGGAAAGCAGACAAATATTAAGTCCCGCTATTTTTCTTACCCGTCCGTTTCTTACAGAGCTTCCCAAAGAATATTGTGTAAAGAATATTAACTAAACCTTGCTTATTTCTCAACTCAGAGAAAACAGCATTTTACGCAACAATGGTTGTGCCGCAATTGAAATAATAGAGTAAGGTAACCGCAGGTTTTACAGAAATAGGGCGTGGACGGTGACTATTTATAACATCGATATTTTCAATAAATAATAAATTGATATTTTTTTGCTGTGCAAATTTATAAATACGTAATGATGCTGTGGTGTTAACTGTAACCTCACCGTCGCGAACTTCTAAACTGTCAAACTAAGAAATATTTGGCAATAATTTATTAAAATTAAATATTTAATGATATCCTAGGACTTCCACCTTTTCATCCAAGCTATCCAACCGACGCCGTCGGCTGAGGATCGATATTTAAATCCATGTTCTGTATGCCACCAAACTCAAAGCCTCTTCAGATACAAAAAGCCACAAAAACCGACGTCTCTATACCTACTGTCAGCAGAATCGAACACAGATAACTATACGCGGATTGACAAAACTTTGTTTCGATTTTTTCGGTCGAGCAGTTCAAAATCTGATGCGATCATTAGATGTGCCAGCCAACAGCTGTGCGAGAGATCAGACTTTAAGAACAGGACGACCTCGGATGACCACTAAAATTTCCTTAAGAGCAGTCAAATAAATGATCGCAGCGACCGAAATGCGAAAATACATCTTGGAAATTTGGCGTAGCTATCAGCGCGATCGAACGTCAACCCTAATCAAGTGCACGATCTCCTCTTGTGACCTTGACACGTAAATAACTATTACTCATGGAAGTCATGGATCTGTCACAAGAAATATTTCTATTATGGGGTTAAGGGGGTGTTTAAATGATACACTATGCAAAACGGACACGGATAAATAAACGTCCCTCGTCAATTTGTCGCTTAAACAGCCGCGATTAGGTGGAAAAGGCGTTATCGCAACCACTCGCATTTGAAAATAAAAGTGAGGCCGATTTTAATCAAGCTCAGACATCCTTTATGTCGAGCGTCTGGTGTGAATCCGTAGCCGTGACCCGTTTGCATAGGTTATGAATGGCGTCGGTAATACCCATCTAGGACGTGATTCTATTTTAGTCAGCATTAACTCGTCAGCTGAAGTTTATGAAATATTTTATTGTCTTCGGAAGGGGAATTGCGTAATAAAACAGTTTAATAGAAAATTGAACGCAGCCCTCGCAACTACATTTTATTTCTACGGAAATATAAATATACCAGTTTGAAAAAAGAAAAATCGCATTAAACAGTTTAGGTATCACGTGATAAACTGTGTAGCAACATGTATATTTTGTTTTTCACATGAAAATATGAAAGATTATTTTTTATTATCGTACAAAATATGTTTATCTCCATCCTGCAGCTTCAAAGCGTTCTTCCATGGTAGCTTACTAACAGTGCATTCAATTTCTATTACATAAAATTCTGTTTAATTTTAACCCGTTACTATTTACCAAGGAAATAACGGTAGTGTTGTATACCGTCCTCTTCATTGACCCTTCTCGAGGAAGCAGCTACCGGAGCCTCGACCTCAAGGAATTGGGTTACTGAGGATGCCTGTAACAACGTACCGTACTCAGGAAATGTAAGTTGAGAGCCTCTCGCTGGTCGGCTTCTTTTTATTTCTAAAAAATCAAAAAGCTCGGAATTTGAAACCTGGTGTTAAGGAAGTAGGGGATACGCCCCTTTCGATGTCATTTTCACTGAAGCTTTTGACTGAACCTTTCTACATTTGTTTGATTTTTTTAATACTTTTTGAAACGTTACTCTGGTTACAAAACTGCGAGATACCAGAGTCGACGATCGATCACGCCACTTGATCGTCCTGCCAGTTCCCGAAATGGATCTTCGCTGATGTTTCTTGCCTTGGCGTCTTTAGATTTCAGTCATTCCTGGTATCGACTTGTCTCGAATGTGACTGAGTTTTTGTATTTTGGTTCACAACATCGTTCATGGTTGTGGCTCGGTTTTTATGGATTTCATATGGTTTTATTAGAAAATTCGAAACATGGGTAATTTGTCGAACAGTCCACGCTGGTTTTCAGCGGCCCCTCTGCCAACAGTACTGGGCTTTCTAAATGTCACCTGCTCCAGCTTATTCATTTCCCAGTACAGTTCTAAAAATTACATTCAAAACATCGGTGAAAATTTGGAATCTTCCTTCGCTGTTTGCGTGGTTTTCGCGACAGGCCCAATGTTCTCGGACATGTTTTGCCCTGCCTGAGTAGTTTTGGAGCTTTTCGGGTCGATTTTTAGCTTTGGATTCAAAACATGAGTGAAATTTGAAGTGAAATTCGATCAAAACATTTAAAAAATACAAGTCACTAGAACAAAAATGCATGTTGAACACATTTTAAACATGATTTAAATGTAGTTTCTGTATGAATAAGATGGCAAATGTCTTGTAATACCAAACATTTAAATTTAATGAACCTGTTAAGTTAAATTAAAAATTTTAATATTTTGTTCTTGATGTGATCTTTCATTTACAGTAATTTTAAGTGGTGGATAAAAACACGAAGACAAACGATTTTATCGACAATTTTTACTGTTAAGTATGTAGAAACAATCACATTTATGTATTTTAAGTTATGTGACATCATTAAAATATTACAGCGATTATTCGTACTTCAAAATAATTACGGCTCTATATCTCAAAACTTTCTCCTGACCGCTTCGATTTAGAACTATTTGAACTGTCAAATTGACACATTTTGTAATTGTGCAACTAGTTCTTGATGTGGGAGCGATTCTTTTGAAGTACTTCTATTTTTTTTTTGTTTAATCAATGTCTATTTAAAAAATTTCCATATTATCACACTATTTCGACAAAGTTTTTACAATTTGAAAATGATTTAACATCCACCACCTCAGCCCTATAAAATAAAAATTATCAACATACCATTACACTTTTCCATTGCAGGCAGGCCCTCTGTTGTTTTATTAGCCTGGAAAGCCTCTGAGCGCGTTGAGCGGTGGTCAGCGGTCCGCAGACGTCATCTCCTGATAAAACGTCCTCCATGGACAATTTCCCCGAATGCAATGGGGTGGGAGAGTGGCGTGGAGTGACCGTCGACAGTGGGACGGTCTTGGCGATGAGGGACTCGCTACGTACGCTCCACTGGCTGCTGCCGAACCGTTTCTGGTTCATCAAGTCACCGATACTGCCTGGGTATTCCGATCATTTTAGGGAAATTACGGTCGGGGGGTGATTTTCAGGTTGTGGGATCCGGCTGATTGTTTATGCGAAGGCAAATCTAACTGGGGTACCTCGCCGCAATACGAGCAGCTTCCCGAATATGTTATATACAGGGCGATCCGTTTAAAAGTTGTTGTAGTAGGACTCATGTCATAGTAACAGTTAGAGTAATAAACAAAGAAGTCATCTTTTGATTAAATAATGCCTAAGAATTTAGAATTCAGCATAAAAGAGCCGAATATCAGGGTGGGCCTGACAGTGGACCAGCCCCAACAGAGCCTAGCACGAGAACAATAAGAACAGGTGAAACACAGTGAACAGTGAAATGTAGGTCCGTAACTGTAACTTTTTTGTCATATTAAGTAGTTCTGCAATTAAAGAGTAGTGTTAATTTACTCAAGTTTCACTTTAATTTTTTTTAATTATACAAAATCTGTTGCACAAGATTCCCTGTACCAAATGTAATTGACGTTTTGGTTAAATTAAAATAAAAACAATACCTTAAAACATTAAAATAATTAGCAGATATCATTCAGTGGAAATAGATCCTAAAGATATTGAGAAAACAGCATTACTAACAGACAATCGACATTATGAGTTCTTCAGAGTGCCGTTTGGACTAAAAAAATGCTCCTTTAAATTTCAAAAGATGTTCTATCAGTTTCAACAACGGCCTAGGTACTAATTTTTTTAGAGATTTAGAAAAATCAATTTAAAGATACAATTGAACAAATCAGTATAATTTTTAAAACAAATTGATCGGATTAATAATTACACCAGAAGGAATATTGCTAAGACCTGAATATTGCTAAGACCTAATAAATCTAATTAAAATTCCCACAGCTACTACAGAAAATATATTAAATATTGTTTTAAATCAAGAAAATTTTTGACTTGTTTGTTGCAGTTGGTTTATGCTGAGACTATCCAAAAACATTAAGAATATAATGAAACTTACAAAATCAATGCTCGAAATAACGAATAGGTGAATTTCGAACGCCAATGTGCTCTGCAATAACATTTAAAAAAATGTCGGCGTGTTTTTGACGTTTTACCTTTGAAACATGTGTAGGTCGTAATAAATTAAGGCTTGTTATCATATCTGGGAAACAAATCAAAATCAGTCAGGGGGAAAATGAAAAATATCTGTTACTGCCGAGGAAAAGCCGCCTGTTTCTGTAATATCCTGAAAAAGTAGGTTAACCGCTTCCTTGATTATGTGAACAATGCTCTTGTTACATTACACATAAACATTAAGAAAATTGATAGCGCCGCTATAAATCGTTGGAAATGTAATTTTACTTCTATTAATATGGCGAAAACATTTCCTGCCGCAAGGGAAGAGAAAATTAACTGTCGGAAACGCAATTTTATGTACTTACTGAAATTAAATTGAAAACATGACGGATCTTACGTAGGCTAGACCAAGTTTAATATATTTAAAAAGTGACAGTAATGAATTAATGCTTTTTAAAATTTCAACGTGTTTGCTATTCAATTTATGATTACAAAGGGAAAAGTAATAATGGGACAGGCAAGGAGTAGAAGCCTCAAAAAATGGTATAAAATACATGTATGGTATTTATGAATAAGTCTCGTGTGCACAATATTTGCATTGCCAATTTTTTGAAAAAAAAAAAAAAATTGTTGCGGTTAGGTCTGTCACGTCTCAGATGATGGAAAACGTTAGAAGACATTTTTATTTACGATTAGAATGCGGCCAAAACGTTCAGTGAATTAATTTTGAACATCTTAATTGAAATTAAGTTTTTTTTTTTAGTTTGAGAAATTCGTCAAAATGATGAATTTATTTTTTACTCCTAATTTTTGCAATAAATATTAAAACCAAAGTATTTTTTAGGGGTTGTAACTGCCATTCGAAGGGGGTTGAGTTTAGGGATGAAATTTTTACGTTTCAGGATGTCATTTCAGAATCCAAAATCGACGTGTCTCGGGATTTTTTTATAAATATGCACAATAACTGAGATACTGTATATATTCTTTAGAACAGCCCAGTTTACATATTTATATTTGGTGTCGATAATCGCAGTGAAGTACCCCTATTAAGATATTATATACTGTCACTTGATGAAGCTGAAAAGATGAACAACTTTTTAAATAATGTCACCCTTTCTAAAAAAAATCCGGGTATATCCTACAAAGAAATTATTAGAAGTACGATTGTTGATATTATATTCAGAACATGAGTTATTCTGCGCTAGCTAGGGAATACAATCAACTACTTTTATTCAGTATTTGGTATGAATAAGGTGTCCCCAAATCGTCTTAGATGTAGGTATCAATCAAATAAAAAAATTAAGTGGATATTTAACATTTGTGAAACGATCCTATACATACAGGCCGTTACAAATTCGCTTCTCACTACAGGGATCTCGGAAACGATAAGAGGTACGAAGAAGCTTAAATAGGGGCAAAGTTGCGTAATCAGGGAACCAACATTATGCCTCTAAAAAATCAAGGCTGACATGATTAGTTTTCGAAATATTTGAAAAAAACGAAATTTTGGAAATCCATTTTTGTTTGATTTCAGCCTTGTTTGAGGTGATATTGAAAAAAGAAGAATAGTTTCTCATGGCCACTGTTTGCCCTCTATCGAATGGCATAATCAATTTTTGTATGTAACGTTTCGTCTCTCCAGGACCATCATCACCTTCATATTTTTAAATACGACTATAGACATTTTATTACATTTTCTGCAAGCCTTCATGTCCCCCAATACTGTACTACCTCAGCCCGAACCAGATTCAGACGTTTTGTCTCGAAAAATTCATCTTCAGTGTATTCGTTCCAAATTTATCAAAATCTTACCGTTTCCGAGATTCCTGTAGCGAGAAGCGAATTTGTAACAGCGTGTATAATGAAAAAGTAAATATCAAAAAATTGTATCGAGAAAGACTATTCACATTTTAAAATAGGCGGGTACCAAATTTGAAGACAATCGGCCAACTTTGATACAACAGCGGTTCTTAATCTTTTGTTTACTGCGGACTTTCAATTTTTTTTTTGTTATTGCGGACCCCCACTTACTTAGATATAAGTCCCAATTTAAATGGGTTTGAAATATTTATTCTAAATTGCACACCAAACGCAAATTTTGAAAAGATAAACAATAAGTTACACTCTGACAATTTCTTAATTATTATTAGTGATAAATGTTCCTAAAACATCGCAGACCCCTTGGGAGGAGATGGGGACTCCCAGGAGTCCCCGGACAACAGATTAAGAACCACTGTACAATAATTGTACCATTAAATCGCAAAATTGAAACCAGTTGTAGCTGTAGATTAGTTTGAACCAACTAGAATCGTTTCCCAATCAAATTTCCTCTCAATTTTTTTAGTGGAAACCATCTGGAAACACATTGTACGTATTAAATATTGGAAGCATAAGTTTTAAAGATAAAATCATGCATTTCTGACAATTTCTTATTAAGGGACCCTGTACCTTGTTTGTACCTAAATTTTTTTATAATTGAAATATTTAACTGATATGATTTTTGAATAAAATGAAAGTAAAAAAGTTTTTCCGCCTTTCAACTCCATTCGTGGACACTTTACTTGATAAAAAAATATAAGAATTTTCTTTAATTAACACGAATTAGCTGACTACCTTCGAAACGAACGCGAAAACCTAATTTAACACTGCGCTACCAGCACTTTCCAATCAGCAGAATCCCACGACAGAGGAAACCCCTCACTACACTAACCCCGGGTTCTATACTAACCCCGAACGCTCGCAGTGTTACTGCTGAGGTAGGACCTGGACAAGTAGGGACTGTGGGGAAGCGACCCAGCAGGACTGACCGACAATTTCTGGTTGGCGGTGGTGGATCTCACGAGATCCGGCAAAGGTCCTTGTGACATCTTGTCCAAATCGGACATGCTGGAACGCCTACGCATGCGAAGGCGTGAATTAGGTATCTCCTTGGCTGTGGATTTATTTTTGATTCGCTCCGTCGACGATGACTTCATCGTGAACAAGCCGGTCTTCAAAGGGAATAACAACGCAAATTGCGTTGTACGGGTCTCGTCCATTTTTAGTTGGATTCCGTCACTTGTTGCACTTCTTTGTTATATTTACAAGTTATTTTCCGCGCACTGCACCGATTTGTGTCATTTGGTTAGGTGGCAAAATATACTGAGTGTCCTCAAAGTTTCAATGCTGCATTGTAGAACGAGGTTCACAAAAATTCTAGTAAAGTTAAGGAATTATGATTTATGACTACGATTTTTAAAACAAAAAAAACTGTTATTTGGAAAAAGTTTTCTAAATAAATGTAATCAAATATGAATAACGAGAACTGGCTTTAAAAACAGAAATAATGGAGTTAAAAGAGACTTTAAAAGTGAGTTCAGCTGTTAAGGACAGTTATTTTATGTTATAGAGGTTATCCTTTCACATATTTGAATACACCATTTTCAAAGAACAGAACCAGACGATATACAGTATGTCTCTAAAGGGTATGTACAAAGCTCCACCACATATAGGGTGGTCCGTATTTCATGGCTCACCATTGGCATCTGGGAAACCGTATATACAGGGTGACTTAAATTAGAAAAATGTTGCGCCTTTTCAGGGTTATTATAATAAACCCAACAGATCAAAGATATCTGCTCGCGTTCCTGAAATATTGTGAAAAAACTGAAAATAACGATTTTAGAAAATGTCATCTGGCATCCTTATTTCACAACAGAAAGAGCTGAAATTTGGTACAGGGGGATAAGAAGATACGAGCAATCGATTTTCTATCTAGTTGTTCTTGAAGGAAAACAAGAATCAACAAACATTTGCTAGCGCTTGCTGCCTTGTGTACTTTATTTCAATACTTATTTTAATTATGGTAAAGTTGAATGAATTATGCATAAAAATAATAAAAACTCTGTAGAAACTATTGGAAGATATCATTAATTATATCAAGAAAGACACCAGCCTCGTCGAACAGTATTTTTAAAAGTGTATATGGTAGAATTTGGAAGTATGGAGAAACCTAGACGCAGGAATTCTTACTGTTTATTTGCTTTAGAGATTATTTTTTCCAAATTACATAATTAAATGTCGGTATCAAGTAAGACAGGAACCCGTTAATGAAATAAATGTCTTGGGACAAGTTAACATAAATCATCAGAGTTCTACGAGGGTAATAGCAAGATAATGTGTTACTTCACGGATAACCGTTAAAAGAATCTTACATCCATGAGATGGGGAACGAAGAATGGAATTTTGTAGACGGTTTCAGGGAAAGATAACAGAAGATAGATTGTTCGGCAGGAAAATTATTTGGAGCGATATAACTACGTTCACAAATAACGGCATTTTTAATAGAAAAAATAAGCATTATTATGCATTGAAATCCAAATTTGGTTTAAGAGACTAGCCACCAAATTAGTTTTTCTAATAACATTTGATGTGGAATATCAAATGACCGTATAATAGGACCGTTTCTTATTGATGGTAACCTTACTTCTCAGAAGATTTTAAAGATAGAAATGGAGGATGCATTCAACAAGATGGCGCAGGGCCTCATAATTCTGCAATGGTGTCCCAATATTTAAATCGACGTTTTTCAAATAATTGGATTGGCACTCATGGACTTGTAGCTTGGCCTTCACGGTCTCCATGCTTCAACCCTATAGATTTTTTTCTGTGGGATTGTCTAAAAGATAAAATTTATTACAGTCCCTGTGAAAATATAGAAGACTTACGCGAAAAAGTTTTTGCTGCTTTTAGGTCTATTTCACCACAAAATATTCAAAACGCTGTAGACAAAATTAGGACTGAGTTTTATGTGCACGAGAATGGACGACACTTTGATGTATTTATGTAGGATTTGTAGAATATTTGTGTATTTTGTTTTATTGGGTATTGATTTTTGTTTTACGTCAAGAACTAGATTTTATTAATTTAGAACAGTTGAATATTGCATAACTGATCTTCTAATCCCCTAGTAACAAATTTCAGCTCTTTCTGTTGTGAAATAAGAACGCTAGATGGCATTTTCTAACATCGCTATTTTCAGTTTTTTCACAATATTTCAGGACCGGCAGCAGATATCTTTGATCTGTTTGGTTTAATTTAATGACCATACAAACTTTTTTCTAATTTGAGCCACCTTGTATATCTTACGATTTCTCAGATGCCAATGGTGAGCCATGTGAAACGGATCACCCTGTATAGTACGGTTCAAAATAAACATAACTAAACTTGCCTTAATTCAAGAATTGATAATCGTGGCTAAAATAGGTGTTGAATTATCTAAATTATGTTATTTATTTTTTACTTTAAGAATAACCATTATTATAGTTAGTTAACTCTAATCTTTCTTAATAAATCTTGTATACATTTCATTATTAACGTTGATGATGATACAAATTTGATTTCGTTTCTATTGTTTAATATTGGTTACACTTAACAATATTCTTTTATATTAAATTACACATTGCACAATGCTGATGAGCATTATAGTGTATTAAAAAGCGGGATATTTTCGTCCAATTGTTAGAGAAAAAACTTTCAAACTTATTACAGTCCTAAAAAAGCTGAATATGAAATATTTCTTTTCTATTTAAAAGAACTCAAACATTTTATCGTTTCTTAACGTCTGATACAAAAAAATTTCATTAAACAAACTATGTAGGATCGTATTCGATGCAAAGTAGAGCAAAAAGTTGTCGGTCTTTTATCAAAGGAAAATCGTGTCATCATTTTTAGGAGGCGTAAAATGAACCATTTCAAATTTAAAATGAAATTGAATGTAAAATCTGAAATACCGCTGCATACGCACTGTGTTCTGGTAGTAGCTGTAGTCGCCCAGGTGCATCGAGTGTACGAAGTGGTCGGTTATACGTCAAATACTAACCTGGCGAGCTTGGTTGTAAATCAGAGAGCGCCTCCAAAAAAACAAGTAAATAACAGTGACGCGTACAGAGGTAAAATGTAGTACATATGTGGAATTTAAAAAACAAATTGGATTTATAATAAATTACATTTAAAATAAATAGTTTATGAGAATAAAGGAATTTTTTTTAGGAACAAGGGTGCCAGATATGAACTGATCCCCTCGTTCCTTCATAATGTATAAAGAAATTATTCAATTTCTAAAACCCTTAAAAGCGTACTGCATTGGATCCCTTGACAGGAAATGATTTATTACTTTGCATCGAATATGATCCTACTTTATGTATTTCATTTTGTTTATTTTATTTCACTTGAGAGATTTTAACAAAATATTTTCTTAAAAAAACGTGCCCTCTTTCAGTATCAACCGTGCCAATATAATTATGTAAAGATATAATTTATGTTACGTGTATTTTTCCATGAAATATTCTATTTACCAAAGCTACTTTATCTGCCACAATAACACTTCTAGTAACACAAACTAATGGTCGTATATTACTGTAGAAACATCACTTGACTTTACGAAACTCTAACCCACGACCTAGATAACAAGCTACTGTTTATTCGGTTTGTTCGGTTTTATTTTCTATCCCTCGTTTTCTGTTGACAAAAATGCCAGACAAACCGACTCCTTCTAAGGCGAAAGAGGAGGACTTATAGGCAACATATTATTATGTATTTCCGTTATGAAGAAGCAAATCAATGCGGCTCTTTTAAAAAGAAAGTGTAAAATAATTATTTAAATTTGTTTTTTGATTTCATACTATGGAACAACAGCGTTTTCAATAAAAATTCAACTAAACCACGACCTGACAAATGAAAAATCCATCTGTCTGAACATTTCGACTAAAAAAATTTTTTTCGCCGCGAAGCCTACTGTAACTAGATTTTTTTCTGTTTTATCCCACCAAAGTAAACCTTCCTAAATGATGCGAGTTCCCCACCTTTATACCCCACCCTTCGCATCGTTTAGGAAGTGTGCGACATCATCAAGGGGTGAGGGAAATTCTCACTTTCATTTACTACCCAAACGACAAGGGAAAAGCCGTTGTGAAAGCCAAGGTGAGAAAAACCAAGATTGATGGTAAAAGGAAAGTTGCTATTATTTCTGAAGGTCTAGTGAACCACAATTACGAGGGTACGTCGAAAAATTGCGGCAAGCAAGTCGCCTAAGGGCATAATCATATCCAAGATGTATCTATGACACATATTGAAAAGACAGAATGGATAATATTCTAACAATAGTTGTTGCTACAACAAAGCCAATGAAGAAGAATGGGTGTTTTTGGAGGGTTAAGAAGAGATGAGTTGGTAAAGCTCTCGATAGATGATACAGTTGACAAAGGAATACGTTCGATAATATTTAGGTCCGGTTATTTCGCCCTAGGGTGATATGACGTTGTTTTCCTATTCCCTTTCATAGTAATAAACAGGCCGTATCGCCTAAGTGAAAAATAAAATTAATAATAAAGTTTACAAAAATAATGTTCGGTTATTTTCTGCACAGACCTTGTATCGTTAGTTTCCTGTTACCTTTTGAAACACGTCGTTGGTATTTTATTTGGAAGGTTACCTTTGCCACTGGCCAAATACTAAGGTGATAGGGGCATCAATTACCTAAGTGGGTCAATGGCGGCATGACCCCAATTTGCGGTCTTTGTTTCAGATAAACGTAATGAATTCACTTGGTATCGCCTCACGTTACGACAAATTCATACGTGAAATATAAAAATTCCATTTTAAGTATCCACATACGTATTTATAAATATTTAAGTATATGTTAGTGATATCTTAACTTTTCAGTGATAAAAACTTTGTTGAAAGCAGAACATTAATGGTTGGTAATCATAATTATTACTAGAAGTACCGTGTTTTTTTATATGAATAATGCGAACAAAAAAACAAGGCAATTAAGTTTAAAAAAAATGTTTTCTTAATTTGTTTCCGATAAGCTAACTATGGCTTTAACATACTGACTCTGTTAAAAAAACAAAATAAATTTTGACTGTTGTTCCTTTAAAGGCTAACTCTAGTTTTCAAAGAGTTTTCTGTTTAATTTATTCGTTAAATGATATATTGACAAATTGTTTAATTTGAATAATATTTTATTTGTGTTACTATCGTCATTCTCATATATTATTTCCTTCCGCTAACCTATTAATTGTAATTCTATCGACAAAGAATACAGGCAATTTTTTTCCGTAAACATGTTATTCTAGGAGTTACACTTGAAGAAATGGTTAACCTCCCAGTATCTAATACTTTGGTAATTGAAATAAACTAACGCAAAAAATTAAAGGTTCAAAAGAATTACCGAAATTTTTCCGTGATTTTTGACGGACTGTATTTAGGTGAAAAATGGTCGTATCGAGAATTACTAAAAAACATTTTAAAGCTCTATGATTCTAGTTTTTAGATCTTTCGGTCGAAATTTTTTAGGAGCTACGGTTATCATACAATTCTAAGAGAGACCACGGACTTGGAATTTTTTTTTTCAGCTAAGCCATTGCATGGACCAGATAGCTTGTTTATTCAGCTTCAATTTCCTTTTTTTAAAATTTCGATAAGAACATTTTACATCGAAATATCGGACTTTTAATGGAAAAGGATCCTTTTGTTTCAATCATCGATATCTCGGCGACAAATGGTCGTACAGACAATTGAAGGGCAGTTTCGAAAATTGGAATAAATTTCCCATAACAAGCTGCCGCAACTTTTAGGAAAAAAAAATTTTTCATCTTTTTACCGGAAATAACATTTAAATTGATGAAAAAAAAAATCGAAAAATTTTCTAAATTTTCTTGTTTTTTTTTTGGAAAATCTTCCGGACATTGCAGACAATCCGGAAAACCCAATTGTTTCTAGCACGATTCGGCTTCAGCAACTGTTCATCAACTTTTAATTAAATTAAAATTAAAATTAAACCAGACTTCGACACCGATTATACCGTTTTTTGAGACAAATTTCTAATTAATTTTTGTGCAGTCTGTATTCACTTAAAAAACTGTTTTTTTCCAAAACTACCCTTTCTCTTCTTTGAAAAAAAAAAAATGCAAAATTTTTTTGTCGCGTTATTTCTTAGAATTGCAAGACAACCGTAGCTCCTAAAAAAATTCGACCGAAAGATCTAAATACTAGAATCGCAATAAATGTCTATCCTTAAATATATTTATGTATCATCTGCAGATAGAAGATGACGTCATTCAAAGAGCTAACATAGTCATTAGTAAGGATATTGAATAACAATGGATTCAAGACTGATCCCTGAGGAACACCGGACAGGACAACCGGTCGAGAAAGTCAGAGCCCTCTTTGCTTTTATTATCTTGCTAAAATATTTCTCGTTTTGTATGTGGTATTAAAGTTCATAACTAACTCATCATGTTCAATAGCGCTGAATATCTTCATTTGTTATTACCTTATGCAGAGGCCCATCATAAGAACATTTAGGAGTATTTATGCAGACAATTTTTTCTCAAAGAGCGTTTGTAGAAGAAAACCAAGGAGCCCTTGACTTTAGTTGCGTTACAAAAATTGAAAACGAAGATGATCTTCAGAAGCGAATTTTCGATCTAGTACAATGAATACTTAAACACCAGTATTTTCTAGCGAGTTTGTGAAAACTTTCTACACAGGTGTCTTGTCTATTTTTTGATATTTAGTCCATATAAATAATAAATAAATTGACTGGCGAAATACTCAAACTGATAAGGAAAAGTTTAAGATTGGTAACCCAATATTGGATTAAGAAGCTGCAGAGATTGTTTGGCTCAAAAAAAGGAATTGCATACAAAAAGTGGAATCTCGAAAATACGAAAAAAGGGCTGCATAAAGTGATACCTACGAAAAAAATTCAAGTGACAAAAAAGTTGTATTTTTAGTTGTTTCGTGCGAAAAAAATTTAGAAGTTTTAAGAGTCAGTGGCGCACATTTTTTTTTGTCAAAAATATTGGTCAAGGTACCCCCCGGGACGCCACTGGGCTTAATAATTTTAATCTAGTTAGGGCAAAATTAGCCCCTTTCTACCATAAATAACACTGCCAAATTTCAACAAAATCGACTAAAGGATTATTAAGATTTTTACGAAAAAACGAGTTTTTAAAAAAGTTTGACACCCTATATTTTGAAAACGTGGCATTACCGGACGTATGATTATATAGAAGGGAAATTTAACATGACCATCGCACAGACACAATCGTACAGTTTCACGTCCCTTTCCAAGGATTCCCCCAAATTTAACTCGCCCAACTAAACCCTACTGCTCAATAAAAGTGTACCTTTGTCGGACAGGGACCAAATCGGGGTCACTCAGGTTTGTATGTTCAAATAATGTTACCAGGACTTTACTTTTTTACAATAAATTCACAGGAAATTATACAGAAAGTCAAAAGGTAATATGTAACAAACTTTGATCGCTATTAATTGAAGTTTGTAGACAGAGCGTTAAAAAAACTGAAGGGAAAAAAATCGGTTGTTTTCTGAAACATGGCAGCTTCTAGAAGGCTTTGAAAAAAGTTGATACCATGATTATCACATTTTAAAAATTTTAAAATATACTTTGCTACACACTGTATTAACCCAGTTATTTTTTGTACTTAAACGAAACATTACAGAGAATTATAATAAGTAGAGACTTATTCCCAGTTATTAAAATTTAATGTATGGAAATCTTTTTCTCGTTAAATCACGAAGTCGAAGGCAGATTAACTACATTTTACAAGGTAAAATAACGCTAAGCTGATGCTAATGTAGCTAAGGTAACGCTTATTTTCATAATATATTAGCATTCTATTAACGTTCTTATTAACAGCATTTCCTTCGTTTAAAATGTGAGCTGTTAAGTATTGAAAATATTCAGTTCAAATTCAATTTGTGCTAATTTATATATCACTAAGAAAATTATTATTTAAGGACCTTATGAAAGTCGTTTGATTTTCACTCGGCTCACTTACTGACATCTGATAGTGGATAATTATTTTGTTAAAGAAGAAACATTTAAGAATAGCGAATAAAGAACAATAAGTTATTCAAAACTTAAACTACACTTGGCACAGAAATTAAGGGATATTAAAAAATCCCAAAATTTTGGGTGATTTTCAGAGAGCTGGAACCTGGAGGGAAATGGTCGTAGAGAGAATAAAAAAAAGGAAATTGAAGCTAAGTGTTTAGTTTTCAAATCTGCAGTTTAAAATATTTTAGCGTCAGCAGTTTTTCAGTAATCGTAAGAAAATCAACGGAAACAAATCTGTACATACGTTTTTTGATGAAGAAAATATGGATTATCACTAAAAAAACATTTTTAACTTAAAAAAATGAATAAATAGTGAAAAATGACTTATTACTTTGATTTTCAGCAAAACAACAAATTTAAACATCCCCGGCACCGGTTGATTTTCTTATGATTACTCAAATCCTGCTGAAGCTAAAAAAATTTAAACTGCAGATCTGAAAACTAGATACTTGAAGCTTCAACTTCCTTTTTTTCGATTCTCTCTACGACCATTTTCGTTCAAGTTACATCTCTTTAAAAATCAGATAAAATTTTGGGATTTTTTAAATATTCCTTAATTTCTGTGTCTAGTGAAACACTTTAAGCTCCCAAGAAAATTGGTGTTTTGTTTTTATATGAATGATTTGAAATCAGTTTCCATCAACAGAATGCAGTAAGTCAGAGATATAAACCGAATTTAGCCACTGTACGAACAAAAAATAATGTACATGTAAAAAACCCATCCAATTTTTATCTTAAAAAATATAAATTTCTTCCTGTGTCTTTAAAATTCACACGAAGTTAGCTGCAGGACATAATTATGCCCAGTTTTTGAATTTTTAGCCTTTGCAATGTATAGTAAAGCTTTAACTTTAAAAGCACGCAATAAATTTTATTTGCAAGGATACTTTTCCACAAGGTACTGGCCGACACTTCACAGAGCACTCACTGCAACAACCACTGCTTTAAACAACCGAAATAGACGTCATCGAACTGTCCCGCAATCCAGCACACAGCACGTCTACAACTAACTCATAATGTAAAAACCATACATGATCCTGATAATGTTTGGCAGAGTGTCGAGAAGGAGCTTTGAGCAAGGATCTCCAACCCCACTCTTTATTGGTTAACTCACTCAGCTAGAGGCTAATGTAGTTAGCATTTGCCATGGTCATAGGCGCGAATACAGAGCTCTTGCCTTTATCGATACAATAAATTGGCATGCTGGTTATCGGCCGGGGGGAGAGGAGGGCTCGGGTTGGTTGGAAAGGGACGTGGTGTATTAATACCCCACGTACGTTAAGGGAGAAGTCGCGGAAAGACTCTGTAAAGATCGATATTATTGAGTAGAACACACATTACTTTGATGCATCCGTGTCTGCACATCTTTATACACCGACATCTGCAAACAGAGGAGGTGCAGTCAGCGGTCCCAAAAAAGTTTTTGTCGTATCAGCGTGGTAAGTGTCAATCGAGTAACAGTAACTCAATTCATTTACTTGTGATTAACATCTCAAGGTTTCTGTTAGTAACAACTCCATTTGTTACTGTTCATTATAGTTTAAAATACTAAAAAATTTCAAAATTTTCGAATATACCTTCGATCAAAAGAGATGGAACACTGACGGCCGATAAGTACCCCATCCCCTCTGATAAATCCGTAACATGCTGCTGCCCGGACACATGTCCAACACATCACACGCCACCCCCTCCCATCGGGCGCCGTATAAATTGGCTATTCTTGTTAAAGCGGTGTACGCGCGTTTAACGAAAGGTCAATGTTTTAACACGTAAATGCGAGATAGCAGCATGGCGTACACCACCAACAGTTCTGTAAAAGCCATGTTCAACCACCCGAACGGTTCACCGATGCTGGCCATAAAACTCGTTAGACCATCAACAAAAAGGCTTTTACAAAGTACATAGACGGGTATGTAGCGATTTTGCGTCTGGAAATACACAGCGGGCTAAAAAGCATGGAACAGTCCATCTTTTGTTCAGAAGTTGTTAAAGTGCGACCAGGAATTTAGGCTATTTTCACTGTATCTACTGTAGATACAAGATAACGAGATATAGAAGAGTAAAAAGTCATTCTTATTGTAGGATCGACTTGGTTATAAACGAGAAAAATAGGATACATTTCAAGGCAGGAATATTTTAGATCTACAGGGTCTTTCTGAAATAAGTACGTTCTTCTTTGAAAACGGTGATAGAGAGCAGGAAAATGAGCAACTTTTATTAAGCAACTGATAGTCTAAATGCTTCTGTTTTCGAGAAAATTAACCATAAGTGTTAAGTCGACCCTGTGCATCTTGTGCACGTGCACGGCCAGACTGCTTCGAACTCGCTAAATACGTGAAGCGCTTCTTTATTTGGCTGATGTTCCACGTAACTTCTATAATCAAACAAATCCGATGATAAGTCACTAGGTCAGTATGTCTTGTATGTTTTAGACCAATCGTTTTTTAATAAAAGTTGTTTAGTTTCGTGTCCTCTATCAGCCTTTTCAAGGAAGGCACTTATTTCAGAAACACCCCGTATATCGATTTTTTCTAAATGTCACTTTGACGGCTAGTAGGTACTATCGTGTAACTGAACCAAAAAATGTTTTAAGGCTACCAATTTTTCAAGACTATTTTTAAAACTACATCGATTTTAACATTATTCGAGTGACCGATACCGACGCATTGTTAAACATTTCAATCAATTACTAGTAGGCTATTATAACGGATTCTAAGAAAACAATATTGTAAATAAACTGGTACAGATGAATATAGCAGTGGCGGCTCGTCGTGTGAAGAAACTGAGGCCGGGTCTCACTGTAACATTTAGCTCTTACACTGCATATTTTAATACCTACTATTCTACTATTAACCTAAATAAACAGTTAGGTAAACTAATTTCCAATTACCTATTACATTTATCAAAAATCAAAATTACAGTATAAAATAATTGTTTGAATATTAAATATCTCGCCGCTCGCCGTTTCGATCGGCGCAGCATTGGATACTGTTACTCCCCACTAGTCCCCAATAGAGTGAGGCCAGAAATTCTTTGATTGTAGCGGTTAAAATAACGTGGTTTAGGAGGAAACTGAGGCCGGCTCAAAGCTCAAAGCTATAGTTTCAGTTCGCGGTTAATGTATGCGTCGCATAGTACGCGGGTACTGTCTGATGTCAGTGTGAGAGATAGTACAAAGGTTTTAAGGGTAATGACAAGGCAGGTATTAATTTAAGTAAATAAAAAACAACTTTATAACATAACCTACTATATAGATGAAGACACCGATGTTGATCTTAAAAGTTTTCAATAACACATCAAGTTAAAAATATTTGAAGGTGCTATATACTAGTTTCAAATGTCAAACTATTGGACATACTTTTTACAGTTCTGTTAACTATAGTCTGTTTAGAAATGAAAGAGAGTAATAAAAGCTCATTAGGTATGCAAATCGTAAATAAAAGTAGTACTGGTGCTTATATTCAATATTTTTATATTACGTTTTATCGGTATAGATGAGGTGTACTTTTAACAAAACTTTGTGCGATCGGACTGTACTAAATTGTAGCAGGTAGCTAAAATTTAATCCCCGACAATCCGTCTTTGTCTATGCCGCTTCAATTTCTCGGTCCATTTCTCTTATAAGTAAACAATATAAAAACAGCATTTCAAAACATGAGGCTACTTTAAGCATCATAACCGGGTTAAGAGGGTTTTTAGTAATTCAAATAAAATTATTCAATATTATTATCAAAATATTTATTTAAATTTAATGAATAGACTTTTATTCCACACAAAAATATATGTATTTTGAAAATTCAAATTATGGTGAGTAAATGTAGTGTTGTATAAATGTACAATAAAGAAAATAAAAAAGTAGGTATATTAAAATTCATCCTCTGAATATTCTGATGAATTATCTTCGTCTCCTAGATTGATAACGATAGGTTCCACAGTAACGTCAATTAAATTATCGAGTTCCCACATTTTCTCCTCTTCTTTTTGTACATGATGTATACATCTTTGCCAGTTATCTGCAGTTACTCGTTCCAAGGAATTTTTTAACAAAATTTTCACGTCACTTAATTTAAACGTCGTATTATTTCGCGCTACATCTCCTTTTACCTGCGCCCAGACTAATTCGATTGGGTTAAGTTCACAGTGATAAGGTGGTAACCGTAGTACCGTTATTTGGCGATTTGTTGCCATTTCATCGATAACATATTTTTTCTGATCTTTATTAAGATTGACAAGTGTCAAAAGTTCCTTTTTCACCATATTTGTTTCAAAAGAAATGTTTTTTCCGGATAACCATTGAATTATATCGGCTTTCCTCCAAGCAGTCGTAGGCGTCCGCTCGGTCTGCCGTGAATGGTAACTGGCATTATCCATGACAATTACAGACCCCGGAGGAATAAGATCCAACATCTGTGTAAAATACTCTTCGAAAACATCTGCGTTCATGTCTTCGTGATAGTCACCTGTATTTTTAGATTCAAATAAAAGTAAACCGCCATCTACAAAACCACTGGCACTACCTATATGTGTCACTATTAATCTTCGCCCTTTACCTGAAGGTGCCTTGAACCCTGTTGAAAGTCCATCCAAAAATGCTTGTCGAAAACTTTTTACATTTTTATCTTGCCATACTTTTGTTACAGTATATCCCTCGTTGACCCAAGTTTCGTCTAGATAATAAATATTCCTCCCTTCGTCACGGAATTTTCTAATTGATCTTAAGTAGGATCTTCGCCAACAAATAATTTCATCTTTATCGATAAGAACTGACTTCCTGTTCTGCTTTTCCCAGCAAAAATTCAACTCTCGTAAGACGGCCCATAATTTGCTTCTACTGATTTTTGGCAAATCGTTGTCCTCTGAAAGTTCACTTAAAATTTTGTTTAGCGTTGGTATTTCTTTTTTAAAATAAAATGAGTGTACTTTTCTGCGAATGACATTTTTGAAGAAATCATCTATAACGACTTTTGACCTCCCTGTAGATGATTTTGGGGGATTTACAGTATCTTGTTCATTTTTTGTTTCCTTTAAAAGTCTGTAGATAGTCGATTTTCCAATCCCTGTCATTTTTGTTAGCATTAGTGTTCCCCGATAATTACCTGAAACGAAATATTAGCACGCCCATGGCCGGTTCTTATCTCGGGGTTTTATTACTCTCTTTCATTTCCAAATAGACTATAGTGCAATAATATTCAACAAATATTATAATAGTTGTTCCAAAATTCACGCAAAATTTGAATTTAGCGCCATTTGTGCGGTAAAGTGTTGCCAACGAAAAAAAAAGAGGTATTACAAAAAGAAATACATTTAATACATTAAATTGCACTGGATCAATTAGTGATCTTAAATACTTTGGGCGTCCTTCAACAAGTCGTTCAACATAAAAATCGAAGCAGTTCGTGAGAGTATTGCTGAGAGTCCAGGGACATCCATTCGGCACCGTAGTCAAGGATTGGACATATCGAGAAGCTCTCTACAGCGTATTCTCACGAAAAGATTTACACCTTCATGCTTACAAAGTCCAGTTAACTAAAGAACTGAAGCCTACTGAGCACACTGAGCAAAGAGAGTAAGAACTACAAGTAAGAAAGGATTATGGAACAGATAACTGGATGCTGATTTTTCGAATAAAATTATCTTCAACGATGAGGCTCAGATTCATCTCGATGGCCTTGTTAATCGACAAAATAGTCGCTTTTGGGGTTTTTGGAGTTCAAAAAATCTAAGAGTGATTGTTGAGGAACAAATGCATCCACACATGTCACTGTTTGCTGCGGATTTTGGGTTGAAGGCATTCTCAGACTATTTTTTCTTCGAAAATGTGGCTGGTCAAGTAATAACAGTTAATGGTGCTCGCTATAGCGAAAAGATAATCGAGTTTTTTTGTGCCTACATTGCAAGATATGGACATAGTCGACGTGTAGTTTCAACAAGACAGTATCACATGCCATATAGCCCGAGAAACAATTCAATTATTGCATGAGTCATTCAATCCAAAAAGAAATTTAAGTATAACAGAAAATCACGTCTTCATCCTAATGATCGTAAATATTATGGAAGACACAACCGCAATTCAAGAGCAATTGGTATAACTATTGTACTTTTGTTGATTTTCCATTAAAAATAATTAAAAAAAAATCTTATTACTCACATTTAGTTGCATGATGATCTTGTTGTACGCCCAGAGCCACCTCTGATGCGCCGTCACCTGCGGCCTCTCCTCCTTCCCCTCCTCCTCCTCCTCCTCCTCCTCCTCCTCGAAGGACACGCTCTTCTTCTCCTGCTGGTCGTCGTCCAGGATCGCCTGCTCCTCGGGAATGTCTTTGTGGTGGTCAGGCGACGACGGCGAGTGCCTGACCGACGCGCGACGCGGCAGCACGGCGTCCACGGACGTCTTTCGCGAAGACGGCAAGAACTGGTCGTCGTGGTAGACCTCGCCCGATGTGCGTCTGGGGAAGAGGTCGGCGCCAGAGGACCTCCTGGACGGCGCCGACCGCTGCAGGGACGGGTGGTACGGGTCGACGACCGTTATCTGGGAGGAGCCCCTGCGGAGGTTGTGGTCGTCGTCGTAGCTCTCCACGTGTATCACAGATGAGGGGGAGTCGTGGGTTATTGCTTTGTTGGTGTAGTCGGTGTTCACCCCTGCAAAAATCGTGAGGGTTATAAAAACTTGTATTGCTAGAAAAAATTCTGTTCCTGCACTAGTTGAGGACTGACTTTAAACTATCAAAATTATTTGACCAATTGATTCGAGAACTTAAATGACCGAATATATCTGATAGTTTGAAAACAGTTTGGACTGCTCTAGAAACAAACCTAATATTTCGTTTTATTTCTTATCCTGCTGAAAAGTTTGTTACAGGACTTTAAATCTTAAATTGTTTCTTCAATCTGTCATGTAATGGATTGAAGCATAAATATTCTCCACCAGGATGAATATACTGTTTTTTTATTCTATTTTTTCTCGAATCACAGTTTGTCCCAAAAGCTTTGGGAATATATCCGCCATTAAAGATAGAAATAATATCACCAAAAGAGTTATGGGTCATTACATATCAAGTGGACCAGTTTTGAAGATCGTCTGACCAGTTTTGAAGATCAAAAGTTGATATGGATGTACATATATGCTCTATAGAATCTTCTATGAAGTATTAGTTATCGAACTACAAAATCGATATATTTTATTTTATTTACTTAAAAACTGGAAAACAATCGTCTTGAAATTTATTAAATGTTTCACAATATTGGTTGTTTACATTTTTTCCATAGGACAAGTCTTCCGCGTCCACACGTGGTATGCACCAGCTGTGTAGCGTTAGGTCAAGCGCTGTTGTCACGTTGTGATGAAACTCCCCAATATTAATACTCGCGGTTTTTTGAACTGTTAATAATACGCCCTCATGCCGAAGTAATGGCAGTCAAACTTTTAGAAGATCTGTATTGTGCGAAATTTGCATCAAGATACGCACCACAAGAAGAAGAAAATAAGCAACTACATTTATAAATATAGATGTGTTTTGTTTTGCAAGCGAGTTACTGAATAATGTTTGTAAAACCATACACTACGGGTTAGATATGTTAATGATTATCCAATTAATATAACCTAAAATTTTGTGAATATTTTGTAAGAAAGTTTACATGTACCTACATAAATTCACTGGACTTTCAACTCAAATACCTTCATCTTATTTTCTGATTTTTAAAATATTTAAATTGTTACTACAGCATTTACATGCGTTATTGATGTTAACATTTTGTTAATTTTTGCAGAACAATGTAGTCTAAATCTGTACAGATCTCTCCACTCTTTAGCACAGAACAAAACTTCAGATTATTGACTTTTAAGACAATTGTGGCGACATCTACCGAACGAAATCAGTTATACGTGAAGCTGAAGGTTTCTACTCAGTTTGGTACGTTAATCGATACCTAACCCACGTGATTTCTAGCGATGTTAGGGTGAATACGATAACACAAAAGACGATCATAGCATCCCAAATTATTTTCATGTATAGGGATTGTTAGCTTAATTAAAACTATATCACCACCCTTGCAATTTAGAAGAGGTTGTTTTTTTTTTCGTTGTAATTAATGAACTCGAAAGGTAGGCAAGTCCGCTGACGACGGACTTGACCTTTCTCTAGTGACTTAAGTACAACTTTGGGACTTTTATTAATTTTTGAAAGAAAATTAGATAGAAAATGCTCAAGACACTAGGTTGTTTTTGAATTAATGCAACATACATTGAAAACTTCTATGAAGTTTCTAAAATCATAGTACAATAACACGAAATACGGTTCCTCTCTCTTTTTTTTTATAATTTTCCACACAAAAATTATAATTTATAACTGATTTCGTTAATGTTCCTCGATTTTTAATTACGTGATATTTCCCAATTTAAATAACAAACCAATTAGACGCGTTCAAGGAATACAAAAAATGCTAGGTAAAATATAAATTGGTACGTCTACACATAAAGCTGAAAATTTTTTTAAGTGGGCAAAGAGATGTCGCATTATTATACGTATTACAACGTAAAATGAGCAAACAAGTACTCGTTATAACAAGTTTACGAATAAATTGGAAGGTAGTTATAAGATTCGATACAATTAAGTAGGTTGGGTCGTCGCTTTTTTTTTAATTTGGGTCTTTGCAAATACCTTTGAAAAGAAGATGTAAAATGGGTACAAAATATAAATTTTGTTTCTTCCATCTCGCTAATAATGATATATTTTTTCAGCCTTCAACCTAGTTATATACAGTATGACGTCAACTGTAATAAAAACTGTGCTATAACTTAAAAAAGAAAAGAATCTTCCATTTTCTCGTTAAAATTTAACTATTACATCGCCGTTACCAGCGAGCTACTTGTTAGCAGTCATTTGGCATCATTTCTACTTAATTTTTTTCTCGTCCTGTTATAAAAAAAATTGCTGGAAAATATATTCGCAATATGTTCGCAAAATAAATAAAGAGATGAAATGAAGTTTACATTTAGTCATTTTCATGTAGGTAACTAGTGAAGTCAAACGTATTTTAAATAAAGAGAACATTCGTAATTTAAAATAAATCGATCGATATTATTTCCCTTCTACAGTTAATTTCTGTTACAATTTAATCATATGATTCATCTGACGAAGATCCTTGGATTTAAGACAAATAAATCATATTGTTACTAAACCAACTTTTCATTTGTTCATGTTAATTCTGAAAAGTAAATGCTACAAATGCCGGTTGCTTTTTAAATGGGCGATCCCCTGGTGCTGCCATCTGACAACCGACGTCCCTATCGTGAAGTTCGTCTTATTGTCGGTATACAGGGTCGGAAAGTACCCATGGTTCATCGGTCGTTACGTAAGAGCGATAAAGAAAGTCATAGAAATCCGTGCGATAGAGAAAGATGGCTATAATGTAGGCGTCTAATAGTCACCACCCATGTCGCCCTTCCACAAATAAGATCCACTTCTTATACGTCCAATAGTTAATTAACAATTAACGTTATAAAAAAAATGTATCTTGGGAACAAAGAGGCGTAGGTCATTTCTCTCTTTTTTTTAAATTACCGTAAAAATAAGCGCTATTTACTGCAAAAAGGGCGAATTCCCGAGCGGCTTTTGCCTGATCCTAGGACAATTTGTTTATAACGCTGTTTTGCAGGTCCTACTTTGTTAGTTGTAAAGGGCAACTTATTTTCAACTTTTTGAAATGTCTCTTTTCTTTTTTGGTGCGTTTCTTTGGATCAATTAGAACCTGTATCTACGATATTAACTTCTAAAATTCTTTACCATAAATTTCATCAATATCTATAGCTTTTTGAAATGATTTTCGAAAACTGATTTTTCCGTGTTCGACGTTTATTTTGCAGTTAAGAGGTTTCTATAGCAAATAGGCAACCAGCAATACATTTTTATAGATTTTATTACACAGTTTGTCTAAATATGAATCAATGCACAAATAACAGACTTTCCCGATTTTAAAGCAAGTTTTCTATAAAATGGACTTAGATTGAAACTCAAATAACTTTTTGGTGTAAAGAAATTTGTAATTTACGATGCCGCTTGTCAAAATTACAAATTTCCTTACAAGAAAAAGTTATTTGAGTTTCAAACTAATTCCATTTGATAGAAAATCAGTGTTAGAATGGAGGAAAGTCTGTTATTTGTGCATTGATTTATATTTCGACAAACTGTGTAATAAAATAAACATAATTTGAAGAATTTTATAAACCGTGACAGCGCGCGTGAAATAAGTTAACTCTTTGAACCGTACATTTTATTTCTGGATGGAACTTATTTTAATGGGGCATCTGAGTATTTTCAGGGTCGCTGATTACGAATCAGAAGTCAGAATTGTAAAATTCAAAAAGACCGATCCAATATGGCGGACCAATAATTCAAAAAAAGTTTTTAATTTTCATGAAAATCACTACCCGGAGGTTTTTCGCGTCGCTGATTACGAATCAGAAGTCAAAATTGTAAAATTCAAAATGGCTGATCCAATATGGCGGACCAACACTTCATAAAAAATTTTAGTTTTTATGAAAATCAGTACTCGGAGGTTTTTCGGGTCGCTGATTACGAATAAAAAAATCCCTCAGGACGCTATTATAAGAAATATTTCAACTACTTATTTGGATTTACAGCAGAAAAAACCGATTTTTCTATTTTTTTTTTCAATAATTTATAGTAATATCTATTAATTATAATAAAAAACAACGCTGCGAAAAAAATCTGAAAAATACTTTGTATCATTAATATTACTGATATTTGAATTCGAAAAAGGTAATAACGATATACGGAGATTAACCTTATTTGAGTATTGTGATTTCTTGCGAAACCATTTTTATTTTTTTTTTCGGTTTTGTACAAATTTTCCAGTTTCCCAGTTCCCCGCAACTGCATCTTCTAATAAAAAATTTAATGTGTCAGGATCTTAACTATAATGTCTACTTTGAACTCATTCAGCGATATTTTGCAAATACTGTAATTTTCCATATGAAAACGCAATTAAATTCAAAATCTCATTTTGTAACTTTATAGTCATAGTATTGGATCTGCCATTTTGGATTATTGAATTTTGAGTACGGATTCGAAATTAGCGTCCCAAAAAAACCTATCAGTACCAAATTTCAGCAAAATCGGAGCATCATTAGTATTTTTGTCAGCCATATTGAATCCGTCATTCTGATTTTCTAAATTCTGAGTACGGATTCGAAATCAGCGACACCGAAAACCTATTAATACCAAATTTCAGGACAATAAGAGCATCTTCAGAATTTTCGTAAGCCATATTTGATCCGCCATTTTGAATTTCTTAACTTTGAGCACGGATTCGAAATCAGCGACCCCGAAAACCTATGAATACCAAATTTCAGGACAATCCGAGCATCTTCAGCATTTTCGTACGCCGTATTGGATACGCCATTTTGAATTTCTTAATTTTGAGTACGGAATCGAAATCGGCGACTTCAAAAACCTGGAGTACCACATTTCATAGCAATCGAAGCACTTTTAGTATTTTGGCCACTTTTTCAGGTTCCTGTCCCATAGTGCATCGGCTCGAACAAGAGACTTTTTGAGAACCGAAAAAGTCGAATCGATGCGCCGTACAGCCCTGATTTGGCATCCAATGACTTTTTTTTAATTCCCGTGCATCAAAAATATATTACGAAGTCGGCGTTTTTCGAAGCCCGAAAAAGCGATTGGATGCGTCCAAAATGCATGTTTTAGAGGTACCTCAATCGAAATGAAAAAAGTGTTTCGAAAATTGGTTAAAGCGCAAGAAAAAGTGAATTAATGTGCATGGAGAATATTTTAGAAAACAATAAAGCCATATACGACGATAATTCCTTTTTATGTCAACTATTTCCGAAATATAAAAGGCAATCGGATGTGCGCTGAGGAAGTTACGTTAAATAACCGAAACACTGACTCTGTACCTGATTCATTTTTACCGAAAATGTTGTGTCTCATTCAGTTTCCAAAATACCTAAAGTTGGACATGCAGCCGAAAATTCAGAAAGAGATATTTCCCTTTACACATCCTACCTACCGTTAGTTATGGTACCATCGGTCTCCTCCTCCACGTAACTCTCCACAGACTCCTGCGTCTCCAAATAGTTCGACTCGTGGTCGCCGTACTCGCTATACGGATCCACGAAATTACTCCTCTCATCCACCAACCTATTCTGCGCCTGCTGCTGATAAAACGACCCATCCACCGAGTCCTGCTGCTTCAGCATCCCCCTGTTCTGGCTACTGGTCCTCAAGCTGGTGTTGTTGTGCACCTGTGCCACGGTGACGCTGGGCAGGACGCTGTTGGGTATCGCTTTGTTCTGTTGCTGGTCCCCCAGGTACTGCATCGCGTTGGAAGCGGTCTTCTGGAGGTTGTCCACTAGAGCCACCATAGGCGCGGTGTTGGTCAGCACGATGTCTCCCGCGGTCGAGTACTCCGTGTACGGCGTGGACTTGAGCTGGTGCAAGGAGCTGCTCATCGAAGACACCGCCGTTTCGAAGGAGTCCTTGAGCTCGTCGTCGCGGGACTCGAGGCTGTCCGTGTTCTGCTGGAGCAATGGACTGGATTCCCGTTTGCCCAGGGGCTTCTTGCGGCGCGACGGGAGGGTCTCCTCGTAATCATTGTAGTCGGTGTCTTGGATGCTGAAGTAGTAGTCGTCCACGTAAGGCTCGTTCTTGCTGTGCACGTCTTGGTACGTGTCGGTTTTGGATTGCAAGTAGTTAGCGTTGGTAAGGGTCCTGTTATCACTCAGGTTGGTCATTGGAGTTGCGTCTAGATCGTCCTCCTGTGCTTGCAAGTTGTCTATACTCTGATATGCATAGTTGTAGTCTTCATTGTAATTTTCCCTCGCGCTGATAGCCCCTGGCCGCATGTAGTAATTGTCGTAAGAGTCCAGGTTGTCCGCGTAGTCCGCGGAGCTAGTCCTCTTCATCAAGTTGTTCCGCTTAGTCCTGGCGTTGGAGCGATTCAGATTGGGCCGAGGCAGCTGCCTTCCGGGCGTGGGCGGGAGGCTGTTGAAAGGCGTTG
The DNA here is from genome assembly GCF_000390285.2 of Anoplophora glabripennis. Taxonomy (NCBI): domain Eukaryota; kingdom Metazoa; phylum Arthropoda; class Insecta; order Coleoptera; family Cerambycidae; genus Anoplophora; species Anoplophora glabripennis. The sequence continues at coordinate 2,496,244 of NW_019417028.1, forward strand.
AGAGAGTGGTGAGACGCGCTAGCAGCTTAGTGTTCTTCGTGGGGGTGGGCGGGAGGCTGGCCCCCCTGTGCGAGGAGTTCTCGGGGGTGCGGTAGCCCTCGAACAATTCCGGCTCGTTGAGGGAGCTCTGCCGGCTGGCCGACCTCTTGGTTGGAATCCTGGGCATCCGCCTGCGGCCCGTGGGGGTGGGGGTCGGCCTGAATTGGTCCTCGTAGGAGGGGTAGCCTTCGTCGACGGCGGCGGCGGACGATCGCCGCTTGTTCACGTGGTTCTGAATAACTGGGATGGCGGGGAGTTTTTTGCCGACTTTGTGTTGGGCGCCGATGGGGGCCGCGTTGGCGTAGAACCCCCCCGAGTCCCACTGGCGGTCCTCCTCGTCCTGCCCGTAGCGCTCGTCCTGGAACGGGTAGGACAGGGAGTCGAAGTATTCGTCGCAGCTCTTGTTCTGCTTGAAGGACTGGGAACTGTAACATTAACTATATGTTAGAAATCAGTGGTGTAGGTATCGTGGATGGGCCACTGCCACGACCGATTGAATTAAAGATACAATGTCTCCATTGGAGAAAGTTGAAAAGGGGAGAGGAACTTTTTTATTTTTCATTTTATGGGAAAAGGTTGGAAGAAAAGTAATTCCTTCAGATTTTCTTATTCGTTTTGGAAGACATATTTTCAGATAAATCCAGAATTCAAGATCAGTTAACAATGCAGGCAATTTGAGCCTTGAGTATAATTTACTTAAATTTATTGTAATGGTATTTTAAAATATAGGCATATTTCAGTTGAACTATTCAGGGTTTACGGAGAACCACGAAAAATTTACTTAAATTTATTGTAATGGTATTTTAAAATATAGGCATATTTCAGTTGAACTATTCAGGGTGTACGGAGAACCACGAAAAAAAAGCAGCAAAAAACAGAACATTTTTAAACATAGTTTCCTTCTTTACAAGACAACTGTCACACTATTTGACTGCAATGAAATAAACGCAAAGACTGAGCTTAACGCATAAACCAAATTAGTATATTATTTAACGAGCGTATAATGTAGGCTATATTACACGAGCCGTAGGCGAGTGTAATATAGCCATTATACGCGAGGCAAATACTATACTTTATCTACGACTTAGTATCCGGTGTTTCAGTTATAAATTTGTATATTTCATCTCCAGTAAATGCCTTTGATTTCTTGGGNAACTGTCACACTATTTGACTGCAATGAAATAAACGCAAAGACTGAGCTTAACGCATAAACCAAATAAATATTTATTAAACCAAAACATGTATTGTGAAACGGTCTACCTACCTGACCAAGTAGTTGACTTTGGTAACATCTGAATTGGAGTAGTAATTAGTTTCCCCATAATATGGAGAATCATCATACAACGTCGTTTGGCGCTCTAAACTTGGTCTGCGCAATGCTAAAAATAAAAAAAAGATGTAATTAATATACAGGGTGATTCACAACGTATCCAAAAAATTGGGGAATAGATACGTCATGAAAATTGAAGTCAATATAGAAAAAAAATTTTTGTAAAATCATTATAATTTCCGAGAAAAAAAATATTGAAGTTATAGTATTTTCAACCTTTACATCGCTGGACTACTGTAGTCTCCAGGCGATTCCGATTATTGAATTCCGATTTTAGTACATATTAGCGTTTTTGCGATAGTGTTTACATTAGTTTTTCAAGTGTCAAAAATGGTTTACGTGTACAGCAATACGGGAGTTGATGAATATAGTTTTAATTTATGGTGAGGCAAAACATTTGTGTCATGGGGAAGCAAGACAACATTTGTGTTAGTTCGTAGAAAGTAGGTAAGACGGGCCCAACATGTGAATGGACAAAATTTTGAACAGTTGTTGTAACATCGAGTATATCAAATTATTTTATTAATTACAACTACAAATTAATTTTATTAATTAATAAGAATAGCGGCAAAAGCATTTGAATTTGTTGATATAAAATAGGTGTTATAAAATTTTATTTATTTATTCCCTTGGAAACAAAATTTTTTCAATTTTGTATCCGTTCATTTTCTATTACACTTTGCCGCAGTGCCAGTACCGTGCAGAAGTGTTTTTTAAAATCATTTTCGAACTGCATTTTTGATTTTTTTTTTACAAAATTGTATTTGTAAGAATCCCCTGTACATTCAAAATTTTTTTTTGGATAAGTTGGCGTTTCAGAAATTTACCAAGGAAAAATCGACAACTAGGACCGTATATTAAATGTCAATCCAGAGGCGTTTGTGATTTTTCGTGTTTTTATGCCTGTTGATTGTACAAGTTGCATAACAATATTTACCGGTATTTCTGTGATTTTCTACAAATTAATATTTGTTAATTGGACGAATATTTTAAGGTTATGTATCATTTGTTACTTTCTAATTTCTTGTAGATTTGTGTAAAAATTCCGAAACAATACGCATTTATTATTATTATTTATAACCTGAAAATGACGAAATAATGAATATTTTTATTTATTTACTAGACGATGAAGGAATCCAAGTACTAAGTTAAGGAGAAAATGCAATGTGTGGGCTAGAATAAGCAAAGGGCAAACTGGCTAATGTAATAAACCGATTTTAAGATCTCCTACATCCCTGCTGACATTATTATACACCTACAAAGGGGAGCTGAACAATGAACGTGAACGAAAAGCAATTCATGAAAAAATAAACCTAAATACCGGCGACGTCTAATATGTCACGTCTATCATTTCGATTCTTATGTATCGGTCCCAACCTCTTTACGACTGAAAGACAATTTCACGGATAAAAAGTTCCGATATTGCGGTTCCTTCAGAAATGAAAGGTTAACTGAAATAGGTTATAAATCCAGGTACCTTCCTGCAGCCATTTTTTTTCGCGGAATTCATGTTTATACCTTCCTTCATTACCAAGAAGATCGTGTAGGTGTAGGATGTGTATTGTGTACCACACCTACAACACGTATTTGTAGAATCAAATTTTGATTCTTGTTAAGCTTTGTTGATCTTTAAAAGTTGCCCAATAAGTCGCTGATATCAGATATTTGTATTTCAATTTAATTTCCTTGGAAAGCACTCAAGTACAGCTAATTATTGTTAGAACGGCAAAAACAAAATAAAACAAAAAAAAATTTAAAGAATAATGTAAAATACCATTAATATTAATGAAATTGCTCAAATGACTGGGTCTTGTTGAGAATAGGTGCGCAAAAACTGGAAAAGTAGATGAGGAAATTGTTTGGTGTATATATGGAGATGTCAATATCTGGGCAAGCCTCCCAATCTTTTCTAAATAAAAACTTCTAAGAAGATCAAAGAGATTCAAAAATCGAAATTTGGTCCTACATTTCGATGCATTTACATGACCCGCTATTGACGATACGAGGCGGAAATCAAGCAGCCGGACGTCAAAAATTGCTCGAACTGACACAAATATCAAATTTTCGTTAGCAGCGGCAACTTTTGTCGATAGACCGGGAAAAAAAGCCATTCCCGTCCCAAACAGTACACTAATGAGTCGAGGAAACCAAAGGGAACAGGCGAGGGAGAAGACGCTGAAGAAGAAAACCAAAAAAGTCAGCAACGATGAGAAAATACCCCTAGAAAAAAGAAAGACCAGAGACGCGGAAGCAATCCAGAAGAAGCAGAAAGACGGCGAACTGAAGAAAAGCGAGACGAAGACGGAGAAAAAGCTCATCAAAGTGAAGAAGAACTTTGAATAGATTGACATTTCTAATGTGAATATGATTTAAGGAAATGGAAAATAAATTTGATATTTGATTTCTTTCACCGACTTTTACTTAAACTAATTATAATTTTAGATCAAAAGATCGTAATCCTCACCATTGGTAGATTTGTACATCAATTCAGTAAAATTTTACCTTTGCTTAGTTAAACAGGTTCAGTGATAATAATAATTTAGTAAATGTAACATTTTTTGGAAACAACGCCATATGTCTCGAAAACAAGTAGATCATTTTTGTTACAAAACATTCTAGGAAGAGGATTATACTTTGTTATCGCTTCATGGAATGGAATTCTGCTATAAGAACTGCCATAAAATGTTCTAATTTAAAAAAAAACAACAGAACCTACATTAAAGTATATATACATACCTCTTGAATTACGTGTTGGATTGTGGTGCCCTCCGTAATAATCCATTTCGACAGAATATCCTGCTTCGATACTATCCACGCTCTGATTGTAAAAGGAACTCTCACAGCTCACCCATGCTTCTTGGCTGAAATAGAACGATAGAAAGATATAAAAAGAAATTAAATGAATAAGACGATTGCAAGTATTGAGCCCAATTTAAGCAAAGCGACACAAAAAAAAATTAAGTTCAAGTGATGGTCGAGGAGTGGTCGGGAGAAAATCGGCTAGACAAATACTTAAGGAGAATATTTTGTTGAGTATAGTACAAAGCAATACGGTATTGTTGCATGCTTGGTTTGAGATGTAATGTTAAAAAGAAAAATATGTAACAAAAGGGATCATTGTGTGAAAATTTTTGGTGATTTATAGAGGGTGTCCCGAAAGAAGCGCAGGATTTTCTATGAGAAAAAAAATATTTATTAAAAAGTTAGCAAAGTTTTTACATGTTTTTAAAGGGTAGACATCGCCATTAAATAAGAAGACTCATTTGGCAGACTCGACTTTTCTTAGGAAAATTCTGTATAAAATCACAAGTTGTTCGATTTTAATCGACTTACTTTGGCCTTGTACAGGGTGAGTCAACGCAGTGGCAAAGTTGATTTATCGCTAGAATATAATTGAGGTAAAATATTTCAAAATAGATTCGGGTAAGGGGGAGCAAGAAATGCACATTTTAAAAATAATTTGACTTATACAGGGTGATTCGTTTTCGGAGGGCTGACCAAAGTTGTATTTTTTAAATGGGACACCTCGCATTTGAGTGGATATTTATACAGGGTGTCTCGCATAAAAACCGGCGCAGGGCAGGTGCATGTAGGGGTGTCCAAAATATTGTAATTTAACCAAACTTACCTATATACAAAGTTGCACCCCTGAGGAGTTATTAGCCCCCAAAGTGGGGCCCTAAATTTCGAAAAAAATTAATGTCTCTGCAACACTTTATCGCAGAAGAACCAAATGTGGTACATGATTTAGGTTTATTACTGGTCTTCTTTGACTATGATTTAAAGTTAAATGAAGCACTACAAGGTGTTCATTGGGGATGACTCACCCCTAAAATTGTACCGAACTTTTTTTTTTCATTGACCGAATTGAAAAATAATAATATTAATTCACAGCAGAATTTAAAGTTATTAATTTTTTACATAAAAATATTGTTTTTTAAGAAAATTACCATTGTAAAAAATTATTTCTCGAAAAAATTTCTTTTTACAAAATTAATAGTTTATAACAAATTAATAATTAATTATTACAAAATGGACTGTGCCGTGGTTATTATTTTCATGCGCTACCCCAGATTAAAAAAACACGTTAAAATTGGTCTACAATTGCCGGAGAAATCGCAAAATTTTCGGGCAGTTAATGAATTGAAGTCTCGGAACGTTTCTGTCTTATTTCCCCCACCACATTTCAGGTGTAAAAATGTATTCGAGGACGTTTTTTAAAGGGTTAAAAATTACTATAAAATGCATTTTTTTTTCGATATTTTTAACCGTTATTATGAAGTTTAAAGGTTGATGGATTTATTTCCGAAATTTCAAGTCTTAATGTTTATAAATAAACAAGTTATGAATTTAAAAAAAAAACGCTATCTCGTCTAAAAATGGTCCTAGATCAATTTTTTTTAAAATTCGTGAAAAATTACCAGGATTACGAATATCAAAAATAATAAAAAATATTCATTATTCGCAAAGTTATTAACGAAAAACCTTATAAACAAATTCCACTATTTGTTTATACGCCCTTATTATAAGCTAAAAAACTCCATTTTTGGTAATTTTTACATTATAATCATTGTTTAAACAATGACCTTGTTGTTTTAAACCGATACTTTTTGGGAAATATTATATCTTTTTGCCTAAACTAACGATTAAACCAAGTTTCAATCTGAAACGAATTACCTTTTGATTTATTTGTATTACAAATTTCACTTACTGGGTTATAATTTGTAAAATATAAATATCAACTCAGATACAGGGTGTTCCATTTAAACGATTACAACTTTGGTCAGCTCTCCGAAAACGAATCACCCTGTATAAGTCAAATTATTTTTAAAATGTGCATTTCTTGACTCTACCAATAAATGAACTTTGCCACAACGTTCACTCACCCTGTATATCAACTGAGATAAGAAAAGCTGTAAATACCAGTTCGTAAACCTTGACCTATCGAGAAATTGTTATATTCATATTTTACTTCGCCCGGCAGAGTAGTGAACACGGCTAGAATTCCAGGAAATAAAATTTAAATCCAACTGAAATGCAATGCGTTTGAATATAAAGAAAATATTTCTTTCCTTATAGTCGGTTCAAGAACTATTTAGGTACAGGCATTCCGTTTTATACATAAAAGAAAATAGATCGGAAATTACATTTTGCTGTAGATCGTGGCAAAACTTGTGTGAACTTAAAATATATCTACCTCAGTGCTAGAAGTTATATTTAAAGCTGCGAATTCTAATTCAGACATAAAGATGGTTTATTATATCTTGAGATTTTTTTTATATTTAATCAGTTTTAAATTTATGTTAATAAGGATTTTCTGACTTGAACTTCTTCTAATTAAGAGAACAACGTTGAGAAGGATATGCAATAGGAAATACCCTTAAAAATTAAAGAAATATTGACAACTACACAGATCCGTTAATTTTTTTCCCAAAAGTGATCCTAATTTAACGTAAAACGATGTTATGTTTCCCCTCCTTATACAGTTAATCAATTTCATGAAGAGATCGATCGCCTGATAGTAAGGAAAGCGGCGCAATATATAAAGAACAACCTGTGGAACAAGTGAATAATGAAGGTAATTATTAGCAGATGTTCCTTTGCGTGTTTCTTGAAATACATTCTACGGATAAACATAATAGCCCAGTAAATGAAATTTGTAATACATGTAAATCAAAAGGTAATTCGTTTCAGATTGAAACTTGGTTTAATCGTTAGTTTAGGCAAAAAGAAATAATATTTCCCAAAAGGTATCGGTTTAAAACAACAAGATCATTGTTTAAATAATAGTCCTGTAGCCTGGGGGGTCTCAATTGCCTCCTTTATTTAGATGGAGTTACCCAAGGGTTTTTTTTATGTATTCTGAGCTGCAGAACACGAATTTTTTGGGTAAAAGTTTGCCCGGATGTCGATAAGTTTTTTTATTAACAAAAAACTTGCATAATACTGAGAATTTAGTTTTTGACCCATTTTAAGAAGAAAATATCTCTTGCAATTTTTTTGTTAAACGCATAGTTTTCGAGATAAACGCCGTTAAAAACTCGAAAAATGCAATTTTTGCGATTTTCAATTGTTAATAATTTTTGATTGAATAGGTATTTTGTAATTCCGATGACGGCGTTTGAAAGTTCACGTTAAATATTACAAATTATCAGTAAAATTGCAGTGTGAAAATTTGTTTTTTCCACTGTTATTTGAAGCTATAAACAAATAGCGATTGAGCGTTCAGAAGGGTGCGCCGCCATGTATGGAAGAGAGCGGTTGCCTTCTTACAGTATTTAACGTGAACTTTCAAACGCCGTCAGCAGAATTACAAAATACCTATTCAATAAATAATTATTAACAATTGAAAATTGCATTTTTCGAGTTTTTAACGGCGTTTATCTCGAAAACTATGCAAAAAATCGCAAGAGACATTTTCTTCTTAAAATGGGTCAAAGAACAACAACTTTTTATTTTGCCAAAAACTAAGTTCTCAGTATTTTGTTAATAAAAAACTTATCGACATCCGGGCAAACTTCTACCCAAAAAATTCGTGTTCTGCAGCTCAAAATACATAAAAAAACCCTTGGGTAACTCCATCTAAATGAAGGAGGCAGTTGGGATCCCCCTGGCTACAGGACTATAATGATTATAATGCAAAAATTACCAAAAATGGAGTTTTTAGCTGTATTAAAAAATGCTCTCAAACAGGAGCTTTTGCTTTTGTTTATACTTATAGGTTTTTCAAAAAACGCTTCATTTGAGACCTGCTAAATTAAAATCCATTAACAATTTGTTTAAATAATTGCAAAAACCAGCGAAATTTGAATTTGCTATAAATAGAAGAAAAGAGCTTAAATCGTCTCTAAACTGCAGTATAAGTTGTATTTTGTTACACTTGAGGAATGCTGAAAATTTCGTAAAGAAATATTTATTTGTTCACGAATTTTTGCATTTGTTTATTAGAAATAGCATTTTTTCAATTGCAAAAACGCGGTTGTTAGCGTTATAATAAAGGGCCTTATGAGGGCTCATTTGTTTCGTCTTGACTTATATTTTCAAGATATGCAATTGGAAATTGTAATTTCATATGCTAACCTCCTCAAAACGGCGTATAAACGAATAGTGTAATTTGTTTATAAGGTTTTTCGTTAATAACTTTGCGAATAATGAATATTTTTTAAAGCCGCTTTGATATTCGTAATCCTGGTAATTTTTCACGAGTTAAAAAAATTGTTCTAGGACCATTTTTAGCCGAGATAGCGTTTTTTTTTAAATTCATAACTTGTTTATTTATAAATATTAAGACTTGAAATTTCGGGAATAAATCAATCAACCCTTAAACTTCATAATAACGGTTAAAGATATTGAAAAAATGCATTTTATACTAATTTTTAACCCTTTAAAAAACGTCCTCGAATACATTTTTACACCTGGAATGTGGTGGGAGAACTAAAACAGAAACGTCCCGAGACTTCAAATCTTAAACGTCCCGAGACTTCAAACTTAACTGTCCGAAAATTTTGCGATAACTCCGGTAATTGTGGACCAATTTTAACGTTTTTTTTAATATGGGGCAATTATAATCATTGTTTAAACAATGATCTTGTTGTTTTAAACCGATACTTTTTGGGAAATATTATTTCTTTTTGCCTAAACCAATCTGAAACGAATTTTTGTACAATTTTTTTTTAATTTACTGGGCTATAAAGATACATTCGCGACATGTGAAAACACTGATTTAAGTATCGAAATATAGCAAGTCAAATTTTAGATACACGGGCTATAATGAGTGATGATTGCCATGATAAAAAATCATGGCAACCAGAAAAACTTATGAATTTTATAAATTTTTTTTTTCATTCTACTCTAAAAAATGTAAACTATCTTTTCAGAGAAATAGATATATTTTTAAATTTTTAATAAAAAAAGTTATTTAAATTTTCTGTATAGGCGTCGTATACCCATTATCTATATTGTTACAAAATATTATATGATATTGCTCTAACTAATTTTTGTACCACTTTTTTTCTACCGAGAACCACTCTGTGCATATTAATCCTTGGTAGCTACGCCCCATTTCTGGTTTCATAAATAAATAAGTTTTTAAAAAGCGGGCATTGTTACCTTAAACTACTTTTTTTTTCAGGAGCTTCGAAAGGCACAAAGGAAATAATTGACTTCAATGAATGGAGAGAGGCAGACGGGAGGAAAATGGATGCGTGACTTCAAAGTATTCAAAATATTCGCTTAGTTGAATGTTAACGGCCGTTTCCATTTGATGGCAATTTTAAGGAAAGATGTAAAAGGGGGGGGGGGGCTTTTAAGTGCTTCCCGTCAGAAATTGACATGATTTCATGTACTCTTACGTGGAATAGGGATATACTACACTTGTACCTATTATTATGCAATGTGTAATAGTGAAGCTGACACGAGTTTTCAAAATTGGTTTCTTTGGTGAAACAAAATAAAGTAGAGAATTTTTTCCTTAAAACTTCACACATTGATTTTATCAATTTCCTCATAATATGTATAAAATTTTATAAAAAAATAAGCAGTATCCAGGGTGGTCAGTGTATCTCAAGAAACGTAGCATAAATAATTTTGTTTGTACAATTATTTTTCTCTCTACTCCTCTTTTGGAGGCGATGGAACGGACTGAATTGCAGGATTATTTCCTATTTGGCATATTTTTATATTTTCAACTCTTCGAAATATCAAACAGTTGACATTCGCTTTCCTGAAATCACCGGCCTTGATATACCAAAAACGGATGGAATTAGAGACGTTTATTCGAAATTTTTGCTTGAAAATGAACTTGTCTCAACCTGTTCGCGATATGATTAAAACTTATCTGACAATTTGCAAACACTATTAAAATGCAAATTTTGTGCTACTCTGTAAAAATGTTTGTAAATTGTTACAGAAATTTGATTTATTTCCCAAAAGAACTTGGATCTTCACTTCGAAGAAAAAAATTGATAAACACTTCTGTAACTCCATCTGTTTTTCGTACTGTTTCAAGAGCCATTTTGATCTGCATGATAGAAGTTCTTTGGCTACTGTCAAATCTCTCTCTCAAAGGGAGTTAGGTTGTATCCATCCATATCTCCATTGTGGACCTCCACGATTTTCATCTGACTTTAGTCTTCTAAATAGGCTCGACAACCTGAATAGTGTCTCTTTCACACAGTTTTTTCTCTTCCGCCTTGTTAGATCTTCGTATTCGAGCACATGGACTGACGCTTCTATCAGATCTATCTTACAATGCAGCTGCAATGTCCAGTTACCAGTCGTACTGTTATCCTTGTCAATAACGACTTTGGTCCAATGCTATCTCCTTCGATGGTCCTCTTACGAACTTCCTGGCTTATCTGTATCCAGGAGTTTCTTTTTTGGGTCTTATCCTTATAACCATATTGGAAAAAAATTGCCAACTTTGATCTTTTCACCCCAAAAATCGGAGATTGCTTGTGCATGTTACAATTGCTTTTGATCAAGTAAGAGAGGAGTTACAGGCGTCAAAAAAGAAATGGAAATTTGAACCAAAATGTGACTCAACGTTGCTTTTCAGTGACATAAATAAAAAGAATTCAATTCAATGACGTACGGAATGAAAGTAGCAAACAAATTAATTTCAAATGAAAAATGTTTGCCACGATTGGATTTTAAAAACGTTTAAATATTTGTTTCCTTCTCCTGGTTACGGCAACTCGCAAAATAAGTCGTGTACGTTTCTATAAAATAGCGCAGCTTCGAAGTCATAAAAATCGGATTTCGATATTTTTCAGCAAGATTCTATTTGCGCAAATGAAAATCCGTTCTACGTTTTACAGTTACAAGAAAATTGAAATACGCGGATACTTTGTTATAAGTTGTATGCACCAAATTCCATAATAGTCCAGTCTGTATCTGTTTCAAAAAGCCATATTTGGGTGAATCGTATATCCACGGAGATTTTTGGCTTTTTGGCTTTCAAATATCACTAAAAATGAAAATTTTTCTATGAGCATAAAAAAAAACGTGGGCTTAACTTTTGGCTGCACATTATGTTAAAAAAATTCGAAAAATGTCACATTTTTCTTCCTATTTAATTATGTATCTTTTCAAGAGTTGATTTTAGGCGAAAATGGAAGAGGAAAAAAATGTTTGCAATTAAATTTTTTACAAAACATGTCTAGTTACAAATCGAATGAATCATG
>NW_019417028.1:2508667-2567392 GCF_000390285.2 Anoplophora glabripennis
AACATATTGTGCCGCCAAAAGTTAAGCCCACGTTTTTTTTATGCGCATAGAAAAATTTTCATTTCTAGTGATATTTGAAAGCCAAAAAGCCAAAAATCTCCGTGGATATACGATTCACCCAAACCAAAACAGATAGCGCCTAGTCTATAAATGATAATGGAATTCATTTTACTGTCAACATATTTTTCCTTAGGTCAATCAAACTATTTAATTATTTTTATTAATTTAATATACGCGAAGGCTTTTAAAAGCTATATCTCTTTTACTTCATATGGAATTAGGGACAGATATGGACAAAAAAAAACAAACGCAAGGCAGACACATAAATAACCTAATCTAAATTAAACGAGAAAGGTGCAGAAGCAGGCCAAAATGACAACTCATAAAAGTGCAAAAAATCTTATTAAGAGATATCTGCGACCTCCTAGGGGTCGTAATTTTTCAATAATTGTAGCGAGCGGTGAGCATGCTCTAAAACGAATTTTTTTCTACTCGAGCACTAAACATTTGTTTACCTTTCTTCGCTCTCCATATTCGCATACTTTTTACGCCTGCTTTAAATGCAAAAAAATTCAATATAACCCACAGGCGTGACAACATGCTAGAACGTCTAAGGATATGTCAGAAACACAACTTTTTCACCAACTCAAGGCAATAAAAGATTTACTAGAACTATTAAATGGAAGAAGTTAAGGTTTCCCCACAAAACTGAAACCGTTGTATCGGGTGTTTCAAAATTCACGCAAGATTCGAATTTCGCGCCATCTGTGCGGTAAATGTTGCCAACCCAAAAAAAAGGCAGCGTGACAGCCGACAGTTAAGGGTTATTAACCCTCAAAGGTCACACTAGTGCGATTTCGCACCACCGTTTTTTTTTGAACAGCTGACATTTCTCAGGTAGCAGCTGCCGAGGATTCCCCACCAGAATAATTCCTTCTATAGCCCAAACGGTTGAGGCGTACCGCAGCTGGCCTCAATCTGTTATTGTCAGCCCGATCGGTGCGAATTCGCACTAGTGTGACTTTAGTGTGGGCAAAAGTGTGGTTGAATTTAATATGTATAATCTAGAAATGCAAATTTCCTATTCTTTCACCTCATTTTACGTGTCGAATAGTTGAATAATAATCTTTTCTAACTTTTTTTTCATTAATAGTACTTAGTTATAACATGTATTTGTCAATATTTATGTATAATACTGTTTAAATTAATATTTTTATGCAAAAGAGTGTAAAATAAACATCAATTTACAGAAACGGAGCCAAAAATCACAACTTCAAAAAATATCTACTTATAATCGAAATTCCGGGAAAAATCGATAATATCATTTTATCAAAATGGGGTATTTTTTTAAATATAGACTGAACTTCAAAATCAAATAAAAAAGTCATTTTTCGAAAAAATTATTTTCAACCGGATTTTTTATTAATAATTTTTTTTTCAAACCTAATTACATACTTTGATTTCTCTTAAAATCTTACCCCTGTTTTGATATAAACACCCTGTTTTCGTTAACAAATAAAGAAGACAAAGGTTCAAAGTTGGCAAAATCCCAATTCGTACTAGTGTGACCTTTAATGCGGCCCACCCACCCCAAGTGTGACCTTTGAGTGGAAAAAACGGCGACATCGCTGTCATCAGTCGTCAATTAAGTTAGATAGTGACAGACACATATGAAATATAAATCGACTACTGACTCTCGGTCCACGGTAAAACCATATATCGGACTATTAGTATCAAACCATCTTCGAAAGTTTTGTGATATTTTTTCACAAAAAAAAGCAATACGAAGTTCTACGCCTTCCCAGGAGTATCACTCGCCGAAAAAAACCGCGCGACAAAAATCCAGTAGGAAACGTAGGCGTAGACATGGCGCCCAACTAAGGGGCTTCGAGTGGACAAGCGCGCCCAGAAGGACCTCGCAACCAGGCATCGGCATGGAAAACAGATATCCACCTCCAATCCCACAAAGGCATACACAAATGGACAGCGAATTGTCTTTTGGACCCGCAAAACATTCCACTCCAAGGCAGGAACCAACCACAGCAGAACAACGTCTCATTGATGCGTTTACGGTAGACTTACGCAATGTGATACAGCCACAAACAAGGCCAACACCTTGCCACACCTCTAGCGGTGGAAACACGGAGTGTCCGGTAAGGTTCCCGCGCAAGGTGGAAAGGTATTGTCGGGAACACAATAAACCAGAAGAGGAGCGAGCATATCTCGTGCTGGTCCAGCTGCGTGGTGATGCGGAAAAATAGGCACGGCAATTCGAGCATACACAAATAACGTATCTGGAGCTTCAACGTCGCATAATTCAAAAATACAACTCTCCACAAATCCATATAGCCAGTTTCTATATAATCTTGGCAGAGGACATGTTCTCGAAATGGACGGAGGCCACCACAACATCAACCACAACAGGGGACGTCGTACTTCGACACCTAGAGAATGACGTGTTTGCACGTTATGGACCACCACAGATTTTAATTTCGGACAGCGGGACTATCTTCAACAGTCGACGCTACGCCCGATTCCTTGAGCAGCATAGGATCACCAAACTCACCGCCACTGTCTCGTATCAACGAGGAAATCCTGTCGAGTAGGCTCCAGGAGCTAAAGAAGGTTCTTCGTGCTCTGATGCGTGGACACCATCGCGCATCGTCGGGGACCTATACCTGCCCCAAACACTGTTCGTACTCTGGACAAGACGTAACGCAGCCATTGGAGAGACACCTTCGAAAGTCTTGTTAGGCTTCGACCCGCCTAAATCAGGGCACTGGGACGTCCCCGCGTACCAAGAAGCAAGACAGCAGCAACAGAGACCAGAACGAGCTGTCATCCAAGATCGCCAACAAGATTTCCAAGCGAAACGCCATGAACCAGACGCCCAACCACACCCCATTGAACCATTGAACCATTCTTCTTCGAAAATGCGACTGGTCAGCATTAACAGTTAATGGTGCTCGCTATCGCGACTTGATAATCCAGTTTTTTGTTCCTTAATTGGATGTAGATGACAAGTGGTTTCAACAAGACGGTGTCACATGCCATACATCCCAAGAAACAATTAAATTACTGCATGGATCATTTCCTGGTCGTGTAATTTCCCGTTTTGGTGATCAGAATTGGCTGCCCAGATCATGCGTTGGACTTTTTTCTTCGGGTTTTTTGAAGTCTATGGTTTATGCCAACAAGCCCACGAGGTTATTCAAAACGGCCATGGAAAATTTCGACAAAAGAGTGCGTATGTGCCAGCAAAGCCAGATATGCTATTACCTTATACTGTATACTTTATGAATCACTAAAAAATTTACAATTTTTAATTCAAAATTACTCCTTTCTGGAATTTTGGAACACTTCAAATATGTTTTAGTTTCGTTTGCGAATAATTATAATAAAAATGGAACTTTGTTGTTGCCTTTAGAAAGCTAAATTAGGGGGACCCCTTCTTTTGTAATACCGCTGCCTCAATATTTTAAAATTAAATGAGGTAGGGGGAAATCTTGACGCACGTATTAAGACGATTTCTCTTTCTTATAAATTTCCTAAAAATCCCTCGTGGAATTATGAAAAACATGTACACGAATCAAGAAAGGTGAGATTTGACAACAGTGTACGTTGTTTTTTACATCCAATTTTTTTTATACACCCTATATTAATTCTTTTAATACAATTCAAGCTAGCACCAACCAAAAGAAATGGAATTAAAAAGTTTTTTAAGAAATAAAAGTACCTCGCGACCCACTCAATTCTCGCTGAAAAAAAACCGTTATAATCCTAAAAAAAATTGAGTTTCCTTTAAGTCGCTTCCAATCCTCATAAAACTGGGAACAAATTAAATTTAATTTCAGTTTTATACGAGAAACCTCTTCCATTCGAAAAAAAAATCTAAGTACATCCATTCAAAGTAAATCCACGTTAAAAAAATGGCACGACATTCATTTCAATGGGAATATTAAACGGATCAGTTATTAAAATCGGCGTTGGATTCTGTGGCAATAAATTTTTTGTCGAATCCAAGACCGACACCATCATCCATCCGTAATGGTCAATCGATCACCTACCTAGAATAGTCCGGTTTGTTCCGTGGTCGGCTGTTGTAGAATAACGGCTCAGAGTCGATGCTGTTGTCCTGGTACTGGCGAGAGTTTTGTCCTACGTGGGGGGTGTTGTAGCTTGTGTAGTCGTCGGTGTTAGGGGAGTATCGCTAAAAAAAACTTAATTTCTTAGAACCATGCTACTATCCTATATATTTTTCTCCCTAGAAGTTTGACTGCCTTAATTTTAACAGACGATAGAATACATTAAAATAAACAAAAAACCTCATATGACATGGGTCCTAAACTCAACCATTTCTAAGAAACTTACGAGACTTACAGGTTTAGGGACAACCTAATGTAGGTACCGATAGATTTCTACTGTTGGGTTATTTCTTGTATTACCCAAACAAAATCCTTAACCGAACATAACCCAACTTTATTTAGAAATCTACAGATCTACGTAGAATTAGGTTAGGACACGATTTTCTTTGTGTATGAACCTAACCTAACCTCACTTTATGTAGAAATCTGTGATAGTCCTTTAAAACCGCCAACATTACAAACCCGCCTTTCCAAATGGTTATGAGTCACATAACCAGTAATTTTGTTTGGAACAGTAATTAAATTTTGATAAAATTCAAAATTATCAGAACAACAAAATCAAGGTTACGTTGAAACACAACATTCTGTTTCACCGGATCTGTCTTATGGACACCTAGGTCGCCCTACCTANTTGTAAAGTTGAAAATGGCCGAGATATTGAGCAAAAACTATTTTTCCTTAAATTCAAAATGGCGGCTGACGGAGGAGTGGAATTCAGTCGCGATTCTAAATTTCACTACTATTGACCCCCCCTAAAAGTTAGAACAATAAAATTGTGGTCGCTAATCTCGTGCTGAAGTAATGGCAGTCAAACTTCTTACATCCTGTAGACCTGTATAGGTCCTAATTTTATGACCACCTTGTATATTTTGATAAAATTGTCGCATACAAGTTATCCAAAAAACGGAGTAACCTCAACACATATTTTTTAAAAAAGTTATGCTATCGAAGTGAAAATATTCTTTTTAGAATATTTTCCTTTGAAACGGGTTCTGTCTATTTCGAGATAAATCGTATTTCTTTTTCGTAGAATGAAAAGTTCACGAGACTTACAGGTTTAGGGACAACCTAATGTAGGTACGTAAATTGTACCGCTAGATTTCTACTGTTGGGTTATTTCATGTATTACCCAAACAAAAACCTTAACCGAACATAACCCAACTTTATTTAGAAATCTACAGATCTACGTAGAATTAGGTTAGGACACGATTTTCTTTATGTGTATGAACCTAACCTAACCTCACTTTATGTGGAAATCTGTGTCAAAAACCAGATAGTCCTTTAAAACCGCCAACTTTACAAACCAGTCTTTCCAAATGATTACGAGTCACATAACCAGTAATTTTGTTTGGAACAGTAATTAAATTTTGATAAAATTAAAAATTATCAGAACAACAAAGTCAAGGTTACGTTGAAACACAACATTCTGTTTCACCGGATCTGTCTTATGGACACCTAGGTCGCCCTACCTAAGTTCGTTAGACGTTTTTCAATGGAGATCTTCCAAGAGAACTAATTTCTTTAATTTTTTGCTGAGAATAGCACAGGACTGTAACCAAATTCATAACACTCTTGGAATATTGTTTCTTGTGCATCGAAAAACGTTGTAGAATAAAAAAAAGTACAGGGAGTTATTCTTAAGATATAACTAACCCTTTCAAGGGTTCTTTTACTGGGCAAAGTTAAATAAACTAAATTCATGAAATAGTTTAGAGTCAAACAATTTTTATGTAGGATACCTTGTAAAATTTAACCGAACGCTTCGTGAGATGGCACCGTCTATTAAAGTGTGATCACTGTGTTGGACGATAAGCCTCTGGAGTAGTCTATAAATCCTTGTTTACTACACAGAGGTATGACGGTAAATATGTATTTATATAAAAATGCACCTGGATGTACCAGAAAATATGCATGCAAGTCTTTCTATGGACAGATGTCGTGGGGAGCGATAGTTTGACAAACTCACTTCCTAGCTTCCAACTTTTTTGTCTTCTTGAAAAAAATTCGTGGAAATTTGTAAGTCTTCGAAGTTAGGTGTTAGTGAATTTATAGTTAATATTTTTGCAGAACTTTCTGCACAAAATATATCATTTAATATGTCATATTCCTTCTTTAAAAGTAAAAGTAAGGGAAAAATACGTTTAAGATCTCAAAATGTTCGTAACCTCACGAGCTTTCTTATAAACGATAGCCATTTTTGGGAATATTTCAAAATTCAAAATGGCGGCCACAAAATGACAACTATAATTAGAAATTAAAAAAAATTGTTTCGTTCTTTGTTTTAAATTCTTTTTTCCTTGGAAATTCCCTTATTTTATTCTTAGGTTTTCGGTTTTTGGCCTTGTTGAGTCGGATTTTCTTTTTTTTAAGTTCCAAAGTTGTTGGGGTTTTTGTTACCTTTTTTTTTTGCCCTTTTTTTTGGTTTTTAGACCATATATCTCTAGAAAAAAGGATTTATTGTCTAAAAGTAGCTTCTTTTATGTTTTTTGACGTACTGACTTTGAGTTAATGGATTATGAAGTCTTAATAATTAGGGGAATTAAAATGGGCCATTTTTTGGTCTATTTTTTATGTTTGTTGACATACTGACTTGGATTTTTGTTATCCTGAAGACTAATAAAATTTGGGTGATGAGATCTGACCATTTCATTTTACCATTTTTGGCATTCTTTGACCACATCTCTGGTAAAAGTGATATTTGTCTAGAAACAACGTTTTTATGTTTTTTGAGATCATAATTTCGATTACTGGAACATTAAGGTACAAACAAATTTGGGTTGTAAGAACTGGCCATTTTTTGGACAATTTTTTGGCACCTAGGAAATTAATTAGGTAGGTTTAAATTACTAGGGTTCCGATTAATTAGGCTTTTAGTTTCGGATCTTGACGCCTTTGGCTTTGTTAGATTTAAGGTTCTTAGGTTTGGGGTTTGATGTCAAAAAATGACAAAAAATTGTCAAAAAATGGTTAGTTCTTACAACCTAAATTTGTTTGTACTTTAGGATTCCAGTAATCACGATAATTCCAATAATTATGATGTCAAAAAACATAAAACAGTTTTTTTTTTAGACAAATCTGAAATCATCGAATTCCGTATCATTTTCGTTAAAAGTCAACAAATCGATATAAATAAGAACCATAGTGCTTTTCATCGTTAATGCAGTGGATTTAATAATATAATTTGGAAAAGCTAATAGCAGATATGATAATTTCATACTTATTTAGTTATTTTTAGCCAAACTTATGCCCTCCAGTTTTACCCTTACGCCTGGTTCATTATGAATTTTTGGTCTAGAAAGAATAATCTTAAGAAATTGACATGGGCATAGAGTGCAGCTTGTGTACCGATTGAAATTAGGAAAGATAAAAAAAATTGACCACAAATAAAGCCATTTTCTTTCCTTAAGTCAAATGAGATCGAAACAAACACCAAACCTTTGGAACACGTGATTTTCTCAATATTATTTTGCAATAGAGACCTACTTTAAAAACATTAAACATCTATTCTACTTAATGATGACAAGATTATTAAATAATGAACTTTTTCTTCGATAATTACGGTTTGATAAAGCAAATTAATTAATCATTTATGGAAGACAATGTCTTATGATATTAAAAGGGCAATTATTCCCTTTGTTGGTTATTTATTTAAATGCGACAGGTGACTCATTGAATTTGAAGTCATCTCTTATTAAAATTCCATTTAATTACAATGGAAGATTCCTCTTTAGAAGTTTGAAGTTTGACATAATAAAAGACTTGTTTTTACGTTAAACAACAACGAATACGAATAAGACAGAATTTTGATCAGCCGTTTTGTGCCTTTGGAAAGATTGCTAAAAGTATAACAGCGACCTAAATGGCTGAATATTTTTTTGACTGTCTGGACAATGCAAGATTAATTGCCACGACAAACGACCCAACACAACACCATTGTTTTCCTTTGGCACTCACCTGGTGGTGTCTCCGGTGCGTCCCAGGACTGAGGTGGTGTTGGTGGGTGGTCGGCAGCTGCGACAGGTGGTGTTGTGCGTTGGGGGCGTCGTCTCTCTCGTACGAGTTCTCCCTCGACGTTTCGAGAGACCGCTGCGGCGTGTTGATCTGGTGCGCCGCCGAGCGGAATTGGGAGGCGGACGAGTTGGCGTGTTGACCAACGGGATAATTCAGATCGGACGTGTAGTCGCTGTCCTCCGAATACCCCGCTGAAATTTCATTGTCAAAGTGATTATCATAAGCTGGAAAAGAGGATAACGGTGGTGTTTACACAAAGATGCTTTGGAATTTCGATCATATAATAAAATGCCAAATAACGTCTAACAAACGCGCGGCACATACACACATAATACAACACAACATTCGACGTTCACAGAAAATTTATGAAAATTGAATATTGGGTTTTCATCTGTACGAGGTCTGTTCAGAAAATAACAGAAAATTTAACACAATCTACGCAATAACAGTTAATTTTCTGAGCACGCCAAATAGAGTACCGATCACTTTCTTCAAAGAAATAATTGACTTGTTTTTCTTGTCAAAATATCGAAAGTATAATGAAATTACAAAAGAAAACGTGGAAAGTCAATAAAAATGTATTTTACGAGGTCTGACGATATCTTTCACAGACTTTTGCTTACACCAATCGAAAGAGCGGTAGCTGCTATGTAAGAGCCACAATTCATTTGTTAAGTAAGAATTTTGAGAAGCCGAGCGCAGCATGGGCACTATGACGTCACAGCGCTTCCCTCTCATGGCTAGCGCTAAGCCGCGCGGATCACGCTGTCTTTAACGAACGTTTACTTGGTCATTTCTTGGTCGAATCCATTCAAAAAAAAAATCGGCGTATAAAGGAAGTCTTTTACTTTATAACGAGCCCAAGTTTATCACAAAATATTAAATAGAACAGCCACAATACCGTTTAAAAGAAATTATCTCGGTGGGATCAAGCCGATTTTTTTTCTTAATTCATGTTTTTTAAGCACTATTTGATGCAATTGATTTGAAATCTGTATACTAAAAAATCGCTGAAACAAGGACTCTAATTACCGTTTTTTTTTGTTAACTTAAAAATCTGAAATTTACACAGACGCGAGATAATGTAATTACCTTTAGATCCTTTTTATGGAACTTCGATATCTTGACTTGGGCAGAAGATATACGCATTCGCGTTTTCGATTTTATAAATTTGCAGTAAGCCGCCATTTTGAAATTGAGGGTCCGGATTGCGGGTTTTTGTTGAGCACCCCAACAGTTATCTTTTCCTATAGTTTCATCCAATTTCAGTCAAATTCTTTTTATCTAATACTGAAAATTTTACAATTTTTTTTCACCGTTAATTTTGCAATGTAAAAAAATAGCGAGCTTTCACAAATGCTTTTCCTTTTAGTAAATTGTCTCCGGAACAAAATCTAAAAGTATACCTCATGTCGATTAGAGGCTTATTTTCGAAGATATAAGCGAAAAACTGAAAAAAGAGCAATTTTTTTTTCTTTCGTTATTTATTTATTTATTTATTTATTTCACTACATATCCAACAGGCAAATGCCCAGTTATAGGATACAATGTCAATGTTATAAACAATATGACGCTCGACCTCTACAAATACACAAATTTAGGCTTTTATTCTGTGTATTTTTTACTAAATTTTAAGCCCATAAAACCCGAGTTAGGCCCGATTTGTTTGGTCTAGTTTGCCCGGATTGAAAGTCATTTATGTGTTATTCTTATATCTTTAAAGCTACAATGTTGCAACGTAACTGGGAAAACCTTCGCAACTGAGCTTATGTAGATGCATTACAGAGATCTGGTGTGTAAATTATTGCTTCTCGGATTGTTCGAACAGTAAAAACTGTAATTGAAGTCGTCTGCCGGCTATTTATAACAGCTGTTTCCTGGGAAACTTGAGAGAGAGGACAAAAGGAAGCGATCGACATACCTATATATTAAATCCTATAGTGTACTGCAGTTTTATGACAACGCGAGTCGTATTTCCATATGTTTTATGATTATAACTGGCGGGGTAATAAAGTAAAAGTTCACAATGCGTAACTCATAATTCCAAAGACAATTCTTGCAAATTGTAGACTAGAATGTGATAGTGGACTCGTACAAGAAAAATACTACTTTTGATAGAACAAATCATAGCTATTTTCTATACTTTAATTTTTGGCAGTAGTGCTCGTTTTTGTGATTGTCTTGGGTTTCATTGGCAGTTGGTTGTGACCCGTTTGACCAGTCACGAGACTACATTAGCGTGGCCACACGTTCCATGGACCTAATTCTCCTAGGTTTTTTTATATAGGACTACATGAAGAGTATTTAGACCAGATATACACTTCCTTATTTTTTGACATGTCGTAGTTTATGCAAATTCAACGTTACATACTGATTTGGATTAGTTTTATGCTAAGTTTTAAGAAAGGTTTAGAGGGTTCATCTCTTACAGCAAGAGAGATACTGATAAAACAACGTGCCTTGTCAATATACACCAGTTTCATATTTAATTTATCAAAAATATCAGCTGTGCTTGGGGTGCCAAATATAAGGAAACACATTTCATACGAACAAATAATTATATCTCCCTATAGCGACATAGTTAATAATAATACACCATGAAATATCTAAATGTTATAAAGCTAGACAGATATTATAGTGGAGTGGATAACTGAACAATTACGTTATCAATACGGCGTCTATAATTTACAAGTGCCTGGACCGAGCTGACATTACAGTCATTACTGCAATATGAATGTCTCCGTAATCATGTATTCTCTAATTTAATCAAACGCGTATGCGGACGGAGTAATTACCATTAGCATTTGTTACCCATTATATGAGGATTCAGTCCGTCGTACTTCTAAATAATAATAACATACTGGGTGACCTACATTTTGATATGGATAAACACTCTTTTATTAAATATGTAGTATAATCGTAAAAGCTCATAAATTTTCGTTTGGGATGCTAATATCTAATATCTGTTTATGCGAGGGAAAACAATGTTTAGGTACCTAAATATTCACAAATAAATCCTGGGAAAATGAATCCTACATTGAGATGTACCCCTGGGCAATCGTATTAATTTGCAGATGTTGAATATTTTGCTTCCAAGGGAAGATTTATGGTAATACGCCGTAAAAGGGTACACAAAACGTAATAATAGGTATTGTACATAAAATACGATTATTAAAAGCATACAGTGTTTTCAAAAAAATTAGCTCAGGATGACAGAACATTAAAAATAAAACAATTTTTTGCTAGGACTATGGACATGGTCCTACTGTTTTTTGTTTTTGAGGTCAAAGATGATCCTCTAAATAAAATTTTGTTCATAACAAAACCAATGGTATAGTCTTTCCGAAGTCAGTTAAATATATATAAAAAACCCTACCAATAAAATTTAATGTTTCATAGGCGTCCCTAAAAAAGTTTTCTCCCAAAGGTAAAAAATGATAATAATTTGTATATAATAATGTGTAGAAAATTTCTAGAATATGTTTTATTTGACTAACAACATATTTTAATTATGTATTTATGTCCTTTCAAAAGGTCTCCAAAATGATGCCATGTTGTAATGATAATAGTAAACAAAATATCCCTTTTATTTTTCCCTTTCGCCATTGTAATATGACTAATAGATGGTGCCTACATTAAATTAAAATTACCTGAATCACAACAAATTCCGCATTGCTGCACTGCACTGCTAGGCCATTTGTTGACAACTGAATTTATGGCGAGGTCGCCCAGTGCGGATGTGTTTGTACCGCGTTTGTCCGCGCGCTATTTCTTCAACTGGGCGACCAGACCTGTATATGGGTATGGCTAAATAAATATGGGAACAGGTTTTTCTAATGTTTCAATGCCGAGTTGCTGCGTCGGAAAGACTATATTATGTATTAAAAATTGTCTTTTGAGACGCTAAACTATGGGATCACCAACTACGATCTTTTCTAGCGACATTTTTTTAAATAAGTTGTTCCTAGCACAATTTAGAAAGAGTATATTGTCTATTTCCATTTAATCTGCTACCCACTATTATCGGTTCTTGTTGGTACTGTCAACTTTGTTAGAAACGTAATAACACATCACAGAATATAATATGTACCTACTGAAAATGTCTAATTATGGATCTTTCGTTACAATGTTTTGTCACAATTCAACAGGATCTTGAGAAATTCGGAATAAACAAAAAATTATGCGATGTAGGTACCGACTTTATTTTATGTTGATATAAAAATTCTACGTAAAATTTCACTTATGGAATCGACCCTATTCTTAAAACAATAACATAGTGGCGTTGTAGCACGCAACTTGATAAATATTACATTGGATCCACCCCTTACACGGATTGTCATCACGGATTTGCTTAATAAAACAATTTAAATGAAAAACACGGTGTTCCTTCCCACTACACTGAGTTTCAAGACAGACGTCTGTTAAAGAAGTCCGGTTATTTGCTTGTACAATTTCTTATTTCGTATGGTAAGGGACGTCGGTATCATTTGTTTGATGAAAAAAAAAAAAAAAAAGAAAACTGCAAAAACAATTAAATCCCCGACATGAAAGACACTTCTAGAAGGCTTCTAGTCATTATAAAATATTCAGTGAGCCTAGGAACGGTACTAGTTTTTATATTACTGTAATCTTTTCTGTGTTGGATGTAACTGAGGCTTTTAGCAACGCTGTACATGGAGATTTGGTCTATTTATGAGACTTAGGGGGCAGATAGTACAACGAAAAATGATGATACTTTGTCATATAAACTTATTTCGAAGTCTCAACGTTTTTGAGATACAGGGTACTGTAAATATCTTCTGAAGTAATAGAGGTATTTGAAGTAAATTTGGTACGCTACTTTATTTTTTATTTAAATTACTTGAAACCAACTGAAATATTTCAAACAGGAATTTAAAAAATTCATTAGCGTACAGTATCTGGCTAATTTTAAAGGAAAAAGAAAAATATATTTTGCCGTAAAACAGAGACAGATATCGACAAAATGTAAGAGGAATTTTTTGTTCCCATTGACAGGCTTTTTCAGAACATATAATCAATTATTATTTTGTACAGGACCGTAATATATTTTTTTATAAAATAGTCGAATACCTCCGCCATTGTTTACACCAAATTTAGTTCAAATACCTCTATTTTTTTCAGAAGATATTTACAGTAAATGATTTGTTTTAATTATTAACACCCTATATCTCGAAAGCCGGTTGATATTTCAAAATAGGATTAATAACAAAATACTATCATTTTTCGTTGTATTATCTGCTCCCATAAATCAAAACTGAGACACCCTGTAGATAGACAATTTTATTGACAGATATATACAAGGTGTTTGGAAAAGTTGGTACAAAATTTAAGGAGGTGAAAATAGAGCCAAAAATAGTAAAAAACGTTCCTATAAACATTCATCCTTCGGAATACCGTTGCTGTGATATGGCCCTCCAAAGGAGTCTTATATTTTGGATATTTTTTAAAATAACTTTCTTTCTGATTAAGATAATGGAATGAAAATTGTAGGTAATAATCATACCGTAAGGGTCTTTAACTATCATAAGTTTCGTCAAAGTCGGTTATAAATAAGGATAGTTTTCTAACTAACCTTAACAGGAATTTTTCGAATTTTTTATTCCTTTGAATTCAAGTAAGTAAATAATATTATCCATCTCAGTAACGGTGCTCCGGAGGACCAATGTATATTGGAACCTTTTTTACTATTTTTGGTTTGATTTTCACCTCCTTAAATTTTGTACCAACTTTTCCAAACATCCTGTATTTTAGCTAAACAATATTTTTCAATACTTACTGCCAGTATTTTTAACCGTTATATTTTACTTTATTTTTCCAATCAAACTTACGAATTCAGAAGGCGTTTTCGTTTAGAAACAATATCACATATTTATTACGACGACTACATAAAAAATTAAGCGATCTAATGAAAAAAATCTACTTACAGTGGCCGAAATACTGCATTTGTCGGCGCGCTTGTTCGGCGCGCGCCTCCTGGTCCATTATATTGTTCAGCATTTCCAGTTTCCTCTGCAAGTCCGACGCCTCTATATTTTCCGGATCTGAAACACCACGTCATTATTCTCAACGAATGCCTTTCAGGTGAAATGCAGCCGGGGTGCTTTATATATCGCTTGTGGTGTGTTGTCGTGTGGCTGTTGTTGTTTTACTGTGTCGAGAATGAACAAAGAATGCAACGTGGTGGTACGCTAGTTTTGTTTTGGTGTAAATACGGCTCTTTAGGTTTAAAATGGGCGGCGATTGAAATCATACACCTATTTAATACCGGACAGGAATATAAGAATTAATCAGGCCCAACAATTCTGCGGCACCGTACTCGGGGTGTTTCTAAAATATGGTGCAAAATGCGTTTATAAAAAAAACCTTTCTGAGAAAAATTCAACTCTTTGTTTTGGTGTGTAGATTGCGCTCCTAGCGGCCGAGCTACGAACTTGAAAACTATTTCCAGCGATTTTTCTTGGTTGATTTATTAATCAAAATTTTTTACCGAAGCTCTAGGGGGACACCCTGTATATAAGTTTGCTGCAAAAGAATTTTAAAAAGTACAGATAACATCTCCGAAAAAGCGATGTGTATATTTTTCTGAAACAGCATTTCAATTCAACATATTCACAGAACATTCACAGAACGTTCTACCGTTCCCCTCCCCCTCCCCCTCAAGCACATCAATCATAAAAAAAAATCCTAGAATTTTGGACCATACCATTTTTTTTTAAATGCGAATTTAAAAACTATTTGGTAAACCCTGAAAAGGTAAACCCTTAAATAAATTATTAGTAGACATTTTATTGCATTTTGTGGGTATGTAGAATGATAATAAAAAAACTAGATAGGTACCTCTAGCAAATTGTAAATAAGCGGCAAAATTACGTGATTTCTCAACTTTTTCACAACCCATGAAAATCTAAGCGACCTATCGGAAAATTAGTTATTTACGTTGTAGGCAATTAAATTACATACAATTTAAGGTATTTAAAGTCATACTTCGGCAATTTGGTAACTGAAAAATAAAGGTCGACCGCGGAAAAATCAGTTTTTGACCGTGAAAATTGTTGCTCTAGATATTTGTTAATTAATTTCGTTTTTTGCAACTAATTGTTTAATTATTACTAAACGTTAATTTTAGAAGTTAATATCACAGATATAGGTTCTAATTGATCGATTGATCTTTACAATTAACAAAATAGGATGTGCAAAACAGCGTTATAAATAAATTGTCCCAGGGACAGGCAAAAACCGCTCGGGAATTCGCTCTTTTTGCATTAGATAGAGCTTATTTCTACGGCAATTAAAAAAAGAAGAAATTACCTATATACGCCTGTTTGTTCCTAAGATAGTATAAAGTGAATTGTTAATTAACTATGGACGTATCGAACTGTGATTATTAGAGACAATTAAAGAAAAGGTTAAACTGTTATTTTCAAAAAGCTTTGCACTGATTGTTCATGTAATAAATTCGTTAGCAGCAGCAAAAGTAAACGTTCTGTCTCTATATCTCGAGAATTGATACAATTTTGATGTTTTTTTTTTTTGGTTTTATAATAATAATTTATTTATAACGCTGTTTTGCATATCCTACTCTATTAGATGTAAAGAGCAACTTAATTTTAACTTTTTGAAAACTTTATTTTCATGGGCAGTAAAAAAGTAAAAAAAAACACGTAATTTTGCTACTTATTTGAAATTTACAAATTTAGCGTCAGATCTTTCGAGTTACTTTTTTTATAATATCATTCTAAATACCCTTCATCGTCATAAAGTGCAACAAAAAGTCAGTATTTCTAAGAAACATAATCTTTTTGGTTTTGTTCAAAGAAGGAGCCGTTTTAAACTTTTTTATTTTAAGATAAATGAACCACACAGACAAATAAATTTAAAAACAAACAATTTATGATAATCTTTTGTTACACAAACTTGAAAGATGACGTGAAGTGTAAATATGCATAGAAACATGAAAGGTTTCATAAACTTCTAGTACTGTCTATGTTATTACAACAGATAACATTATTTTTTCACATTAAAACTGAAGATAACAGTTTGTAAGCAAAAATAATGAAAATTCGCGCCAGAAGCCACTATCATGAAAGTGCATCGTAATGGAGCCAGACGGCTTGGAAGCATAACTATAAAGCTTTTAAATTAATGAAAATAGTGAGTAGTTTGTTACAGTTTATGTTTTATGCTTAAAATATTAAAATAAAGTAATAAAGTGTGAAAAGTAAATGTTTCAATGAAATAACAAAGTGAAATTGTAATCTGATAATGTAGAATGCAAATATATGACTGTACAGTGTTCAAAAAATCCAAAACATTTCGTTAATTGTCAACATAACCATGGAAAAGACATGCAGACACGGTGTGTCAAAAATTAAAGGTTTTAAGGCCGATTGGATTGAATTGAAATTAAACTTAGCAAGAAGAGAAATATTAAATTTTTAACTGTTCATGTAGAAGACGATTTCAAATACTTATTGCTTTTAGATTATAAGAAATTTTCTAAAATTGAAAATTGATCTTTAAAGTACAAAAACAGTAGAGATAAAACGTAATAACCCCCGTACAAATTCAATATTAAATGCTTGACTTTCTCCTGCATTCTAAGGGATGTCCCAAATTTCACGCAACCTTCATTACTTTTAAAATATTGCTCAACAATGAAAACGCGTTATTCTTTCGAGTGGCGCTCCATTTTTGATAATCTTCAACTGTCAGCTGCCATCCTTTTTTTTCGTTGGCAACACTTTTTGGGACACCCGATACAATTAGAAACTAGATTTCTTTTAGGTCGGCAAAAATAAATAACTTATACATTAAAAATTCCATACGTTTCTGTATTATCGTTTCTGTATTATTTTTATAATAAGTTGTACTAAATTTAATCAACTTTGTTGCATTTTTTATTCTATTTGATTGTTTTTACAAATTATTTCAATAAAATTAGGCACGTTGTAAACGACTCTTAATTCGTCGTACAGGTATGTGTGTATCCATATCGAAAAATGAAGTAACGTGTGGTATATCTTATCGTAGTGAACACTCATTAAGAATTGGCAGGCACAATGACTTAAAGATGAAACTGAAATTACAGTCAACCTACAAAATCAGTGGCTACTAGCAGTTTGTTAAGTATTGTAATATGGGTCGCAAGATAACGTAGACATTTAAAAAATATTTTTTGTACCCAAACCGCTCATTTAATTAAAAGAGACCGAAAAACTTCCAAATTATATCACCTTTCAAATAAAAAATAGTTGTTATTATTGCCCAAAAATAATACAATTTTGTAGGAGTTATAAATTTAAAAAAACACCCTGTATAACACCAAAATGTGTAGATTCAAAGCAAAAGTATATACTCCCAAAATAATCAAAATCGAATCATACGTATTCGAGTTATTTACAAAATTCAAAAAATATTTACGAACTTTGAGAACATCTAGCGATCAAACGAAGCGATTTTGGATATAGGTGAATTAGCCTAAATCTGCCTATTTTGAGTCCACGAATCTGTGGCCGTCCGTTGTACACGTTATTCTAGGACACCCTGTATATGTCCCATAAATAAGTTTATCCACGACTATTGTATAATGTACCCATTATACGTCTGTTTGCTCGACCTTAATAATACCCATTAATCACGGCAGTGATTAATGAGTCATTAATCACTACTGTCAGATGCTTCCTTAATTTAGCTATAATATTATATTGTTCTGCTACAAACNGAAATTACAGTCAACCTACAAAATCAGTGGCTACTAGCAGTTTGTTAAGTATTGTAATATGGGTCGCAAGATAACGTAGACATTTAAAAAATATTTTATGTATCCAAACCGCTCATTTAATTAAAAGAGACCGAAAAATTTCCAAATTATATCACCTATCAAATAAAAAATAGTTGTATTATTGCCGAAAAATAATACAATTTTGTAGGAGTTATAAATTTAAAAAAACATCATGTATAACACTAAAATGTGTAAATTGAAAGCAAAAGTCCATACTCCCAAAATAATCAAAATCGAATTAGCTTAAATCTGCCTATTTTGAGTCCACGAATCTGTGGTCGTCCGTTGTACACGTTATTCTAGGACACCCTGTATATGTCCCATAAATAAGTTTATATCATTTTCGTGAATTATTATTATTATTATCTACTTAACTTGTGACATTTGTGACATGAATCTATTTTAAAATTAATACAGGTAATCAATAATTATATTTCAGGTTTTTTTTTAAGAAAAAAAACCGGTTGGTTTTTATAACGGTAACAGTTTTTATTTGACGAAGTGCGTAAAACCTAGAACAAGCACTATGAATTCACTTTGATTATAATTAACAATAACTAACCAATAAACTGCAGTCGTTCCTAATTTCTAATTTATACTACATTATCAATTTCTTTATCTCAACCGTCATCGACGTTGCACCGAAAAACTTGGGGAGAGATACAAATAAACTCTTAATTTCACAAAATACATTACAATTATGTACTTAGCACTGCTTGTTGTTATGACAAACACTTAATTTTTAGACGCGAAGCCGTAAACTATAAGAAACGTAGGAGTACATAAGTGACGCCGAACTGATTTCGAATGTTTTTTGCGAACATGCGCAATGATTTTTCCAACCGTTTTTAAAGCTGGCCATACACTAAAATGACATAAAATATGAAACGGTGATCACGAAATGTTATAGTAAAGTTCGTTTTAATTTTATTATTTACTGAACGAGGAAAATACTATCTTCTCTTTTAGATGTTAGGAAACATGTCTTGTATTTGTACAGTGTTTTTCGTTTCAGGTTTATTAACTTTTTTTAATAATTCTTTTTCCACAAATAATCGAGGTTCAAAAGTGATACGGCAGATATATTCATAATAATCACTCTACAGGGTGATTATTAAAGTTCAATATAATACTAGACATAAAATAGATATTTTGAACAACGTCGTTTACATTAATTTAAATTATACACTGTAATGTGAGTGAAAGCAATAACCGTACGAAGTAAATCCATTGAGTAAGGAAAATTATTGAATACATTTTCACTCAACATTGAGCATTTTGATAATTTAACTCATTTGTGACAATTTTTGAACTAAAACTGAATACTTGGTGCACTTGTAGCTAAATCGTAGTAAATGCCCTCATTCTATGGTTGTCGTGCGTTGTCTTTGTCTATTCCCATCGTCCCCATTAGGTCATCTTGTGGCGTGGTGTATGGCGTGTAGTGCCGGTTATTTTGGTGAAAATTATGTTTAAATGCAGTGGTTTGATTGAAATACTATATTGAGTCTCGATTAATATTTGGTTAAATAAACGGATATTTAAATTGAAATAACAATTAAGCCCACGTTTTTTGTTTATTTACATAGAAAAATTATCATTTCTGATGTTATTTAGAAGCCGTTAAAGCAAAAATCTCATGTGTTTTACCCAACCCGAAACATATAGCGGCTGGACTATAAGGAGTCTAACTTAGTAAAAGATTCATTTAAACCTTTTGCGCTAATTTGGACCTAAAAAACACCCTCCAGAAGTTTGGCAGTTGATTTGAGAGACCCACGTAAAGCAATTTAAAAGAGTCTCAATAAACAAGAACACCGTCGACAGATCCAATAATTCTAATGCACTGCGAAGCGGTTAATCGATTTAATATTCTCTTTTTAACCGTCGTTCCACAAATAAATAGAATAATACACATTCGCTTTGTTGATACAGTCCGCCGTGTCCAATAAAAACCGGTACGCCCCCGTCTCATCGCAAAGATGATTTATATTCCTTTCAATTGTGCCCGTAATAAATTACGAAGAAGAAATACAACCCATTTTAAACCTAAAATTCCAGTAAATAGAGTGGCTTCGTGAAAAGGTACAAAGTAGAGAATACGCTGTACCGCATTAGTTCAGAAAAGCGTGTCGGAATAAGTTGAGGATTGATTATATGGGGTGCGACACAATGCGCCGTACATATCGTGTTGGGTCCTTTTCATTCATTTGTTTGCCTTTATAATTGTTACATGTTGCTTTAGCTTGCATTTGTTCCCATAGTACACTCAACACTGATGTATCACATTTAGAAAATTTAGTTACAGCGGAAGAATGGAGGTCGATTAAGCTAGTAGGTAGAGCGAGTTGAATGTGTAAAAGCTGCATTCAGATAGGATGAGAAGCGAATCGACTATATTAGTATATCGAAAATTGCTTACATTTGTATTCGCAATTCGTGCCTTTCACGACAGATTCCTGTAATTGGACGTATAATGGATATTTGATTGGGTGGCGAATTTGCAAATATGAAGCTAATTTGGGAACTACGGGTAGCTTTTTTTGTAAATGTCACTTATTGAACAGAAAAATGAAAAGTTCTTGTTTAAAATATACTAATAATTTTGTAAGTCCCGTGGTAAGTTAAGTGGTTTATAAATTGCAAAGTACCAGAGTAGACGTTCAATCACACCCTATGGTGGCTCCGCTATGGCTATGCAGAGATGTTCGCATCAGGAATTCCGCTTTTGGGCCCTCTAGATTTTTCGCTCCCCTGGGATAGATTCATTAATTACATTAATGTCTAGGCTTGTCGTTCAGAATAGTGGTTCGTCTTTATACAGGGTGTTTCAGGATTAAGTCGACAAACTTTAAGGAGATATTCCTCATAAAAAATTAAGAAAAAAATCGAGTATAATTTTTTTCCCAGAGACGCTTCATTTTCGAAGTATAGTGAGTTAAAGATTTTTAAAAATATTCGAATTTTTTAAATAACTTCTAAATGAAGAAGGCTATTTAAGCCAAATTTGGCACGACGCATCTTCTTATAAGATACCATTTTTCCATAGAAGTAGAAGTCCCGCAAGCAACCAGTGGCGGAGTTATGGGGACTCACACATTAAATTATAAAAAAAATAATACGGCCCTACTGAAAATAAAAAAATGATGCTGTTTTTAGATGGAACAGTTTGTTATTGACAAAAAGTGTACATTCACTTTTTTCCTAACTCTTATAGTTTCATGGCAAAATTGATTTTTCGGCAGGGTGCTTCTGGATTCTGTCGATAAACTTTAGGAAGACGTTCCTCATAAAACCTAAAAAAATATAGTACCTATCAAAATTGGTCTTAATCTCGAGTATGTGTGAGTCAAATAAGCCTTTTTCTCTCCCCTTCCCTTAGGTTTAACCAATAGTATTAAAATTATTTAGGACATGCTTCGTTTTTGAGTGTTTTTTTTTTAGAAAAAATATTTTTGATGAAAACAATAGAAATATTTAAGTACCTAACATCTATTGTGACTATGTCGTAATGCGACAACGTAACGACCCTTGCAATAATCCTAATTTTTTTCAGGCGGTTTGTAGTCGCTTCATTTACTTTGGAAACTTTTAAATAAAATAAGATGGCAAACAATACATGAAAATTTATTTGTAAATTGAAACAACCAAAAAATTACCAATTAATATTATACCTAGACAAAGCGAAAAGCGAATCGAAAATTAAATGATTTAAAAAATATGTTGTTCAAAATGGGCGCCTCCGGACTGTAGACAAGCACGACATGTTCTAATATGGAGGTAGTGGCCGATCGACATTGAATTGGAGTTAATTCTCGACACGCTTGGACTATTCGCTGTCTTAGATCTTCTAGGGCAGGGGTCGGCAAGTAATTTTAGATGGGGTCCGGATACTTTTAAAAATTTTTAACAAGGTCCAGAAAAAAAATTCATATTTCTTACAAATTTTCATTTGAACTCAAATTTAATCTGCTTACTAACCATTAAGAACTCAAAACACTCACACAATTGTAAAATACTAGAAAAAATGATTAGGTTGGCACTCAAACGTAAAAAAACATTTTTTAAATAATTTATTTGAGTAATTNGCACAATGACTTAAAGATCAAACTGAAATTACAGTCAACCTACAAAATCAGTGGCTACTAGCAGTTTGTTAAGTATTGTAATATGGGTCGCAAGATAACGTAGACATTTAAAAAATATTTTATGTATCCAAACCGCTCATTTAATTAAAAGAGACCGAAAAATTTCCAAATTATATCACCTATCAAATAAAAAATAGTTGTATTATTGCCGAAAAATAATACAATTTTGTAGGAGTTATAAATTTAAAAAAACATCATGTATAACACTAAAATGTGTAAATTGAAAGCAAAAGTCCATACTCCCAAAATAATCAAAATCGAATTAGCTTAAATCTGCCTATTTTGAGTCCACGAATCTGTGGTCGTCCGTTGTACACGTTATTCTAGGACACCCTGTATATGTCCCATAAATAAGTTTATATCATTTTCGTGAATTATTATTATTATTATCTACTTAACTTGTGACATTTGTGACATGAATCTATTTTAAAATTAATACAGGTAATCAATAATTATATTTCAGGTTTTTTTTTAAGAAAAAAAACCGGTTGGTTTTTATAACGGTAACAGTTTTTATTTGACGAAGTGCGTAAAACCTAGAACAAGCACTATGAATTCACTTTGATTATAATTAACAATAACTAACCAATAAACTGCAGTCGTTCCTAATTTCTAATTTATACTACATTATCAATTTCTTTATCTCAACCGTCATCGACGTTGCACCGAAAAACTTGGGGAGAGATACAAATAAACTCTTAATTTCACAAAATACATTACAATTATGTACTTAGCACTGCTTGTTGTTATGACAAACACTTAATTTTTAGACGCGAAGCCGTAAACTATAAGAAACGTAGGAGTACATAAGTGACGCCGAACTGATTTCGAATGTTTTTTGCGAACATGCGCAATGATTTTTCCAACCGTTTTTAAAGCTGGCCATACACTAAAATGACATAAAATATGAAACGGTGATCACGAAATGTTATAGTAAAGTTCGTTTTAATTTTATTATTTACTGAACGAGGAAAATACTATCTTCTCTTTTAGATGTTAGGAAACATGTCTTGTATTTGTACAGTGTTTTTCGTTTCAGGTTTATTAACTTTTTTTAATAATTCTTTTTCCACAAATAATCGAGGTTCAAAAGTGATACGGCAGATATATTCATAATAATCACTCTACAGGGTGATTATTAAAGTTCAATATAATACTAGACATAAAATAGATATTTTGAACAACGTCGTTTACATTAATTTAAATTATACACTGTAATGTGAGTGAAAGCAATAACCGTACGAAGTAAATCCATTGAGTAAGGAAAATTATTGAATACATTTTCACTCAACATTGAGCATTTTGATAATTTAACTCATTTGTGACAATTTTTGAACTAAAACTGAATACTTGGTGCACTTGTAGCTAAATCGTAGTAAATGCCCTCATTCTATGGTTGTCGTGCGTTGTCTTTGTCTATTCCCATCGTCCCCATTAGGTCATCTTGTGGCGTGGTGTATGGCGTGTAGTGCCGGTTATTTTGGTGAAAATTATGTTTAAATGCAGTGGTTTGATTGAAATACTATATTGAGTCTCGATTAATATTTGGTTAAATAAACGGATATTTAAATTGAAATAACAATTAAGCCCACGTTTTTTGTTTATTTACATAGAAAAATTATCATTTCTGATGTTATTTAGAAGCCGTTAAAGCAAAAATCTCATGTGTTTTACCCAACCCGAAACATATAGCGGCTGGACTATAAGGAGTCTAACTTAGTAAAAGATTCATTTAAACCTTTTGCGCTAATTTGGACCTAAAAAACACCCTCCAGAAGTTTGGCAGTTGATTTGAGAGACCCACGTAAAGCAATTTAAAAGAGTCTCAATAAACAAGAACACCGTCGACAGATCCAATAATTCTAATGCACTGCGAAGCGGTTAATCGATTTAATATTCTCTTTTTAACCGTCGTTCCACAAATAAATAGAATAATACACATTCGCTTTGTTGATACAGTCCGCCGTGTCCAATAAAAACCGGTACGCCCCCGTCTCATCGCAAAGATGATTTATATTCCTTTCAATTGTGCCCGTAATAAATTACGAAGAAGAAATACAACCCATTTTAAACCTAAAATTCCAGTAAATAGAGTGGCTTCGTGAAAAGGTACAAAGTAGAGAATACGCTGTACCGCATTAGTTCAGAAAAGCGTGTCGGAATAAGTTGAGGATTGATTATATGGGGTGCGACACAATGCGCCGTACATATCGTGTTGGGTCCTTTTCATTCATTTGTTTGCCTTTATAATTGTTACATGTTGCTTTAGCTTGCATTTGTTCCCATAGTACACTCAACACTGATGTATCACATTTAGAAAATTTAGTTACAGCGGAAGAATGGAGGTCGATTAAGCTAGTAGGTAGAGCGAGTTGAATGTGTAAAAGCTGCATTCAGATAGGATGAGAAGCGAATCGACTATATTAGTATATCGAAAATTGCTTACATTTGTATTCGCAATTCGTGCCTTTCACGACAGATTCCTGTAATTGGACGTATAATGGATATTTGATTGGGTGGCGAATTTGCAAATATGAAGCTAATTTGGGAACTACGGGTAGCTTTTTTTGTAAATGTCACTTATTGAACAGAAAAATGAAAAGTTCTTGTTTAAAATATACTAATAATTTTGTAAGTCCCGTGGTAAGTTAAGTGGTTTATAAATTGCAAAGTACCAGAGTAGACGTTCAATCACACCCTATGGTGGCTCCGCTATGGCTATGCAGAGATTTTCGCATCAGAATTCCGCTTTTGGCCCCTCTAGATTTTTCGCTCCCCTGGGATAGATTCATTAATTACATTAATGTCTGGGCTTATCGTTCAGAATAGTGGTTCGTCTTTATACAGAGTGTTTCAGGATTAAGTCGACAAACTTTAAGGAGATATTCCTCATGAAAAAAATAAGAAAAAAATCAAGTATAAATTTTTTTCCAGAGACGCTTCATTTTCGAAATATAAGGCGTTAAAGATTTTTTAAAAAATTCGAATTTTTTAAATAACTTCTAAATGAAGAAGGCTATTTAAGCCAAATTTGGCCATGAAACTATAAGAGTTAAGAAAAAAGTGAATGTACACTTTTTGTCAATAACAAACTGTTCTATCTAAAAACAGCATCATTTTTTACTTTCAGTAGGGCCGTATTATTTTTTTTAAATAATTTAATGAGTCTGAGTCCCCATAACTCCGCCACTGGTTGCTTGCGGGACTTCTACTTCTATAAAAAAAATGGTATCTTATAAGAAGATGTGTCATGCCAAATTTGGCTTAAATAGCCTTCTTCATTTAGAAGATATTTAAAAAATTCGAATTTTTAAAAAAATCTTTAACGCCCTATATTTCGAAAATGAAGCGACTCTGGAAAAAAATGTATACTTGATTTTTTCTTATTTTTTTTATGAGGAATATCTCCTTAAAGTTTGTCGACTTAATCCTGAAACACCTTGTATTGTGCCTCTGTTTTAATTTGTTTAAGTTTATGACTTTTATTTCCCAAAGCTCGGAAGTTTTAGAAATTTTGACAATTTCTTTAACAATTTATCGGATGTATAAAATAATTATTATTTCGTCCCTATATTGAAACAATTCAATTTTCATGGATTCTCACCACTGTAGTTTCAGGAATCAGCATCGAGAGCAAATACAGATGTAAGCAATACATTCTAAAGAGGCAGATATAGCGTTCCAAACGAGACGTGCTTCGATGGCCTAAGTGCTTGCTTTGCGGTTACCTATGGAAGCATATGGTTTGGTTTCATCGTTCCGACACACAGTAGAGCCACGTAAGATGCTTCGCCAGCCGGTGGGGGGGTCGCAGCGGCCTAGAGATTTTCGAATATGCAAAACTAAAGCCATATCTACACACACACTCACACAAACACAATATCTGCTAGTTACGCCAGTCAACAGGCCAAAGTACAAAAAGTAAATTAAAAAATTATTATTGACATCATGCAGATTGATAATTATTATTTTAGTATGTTTGGGAATGTAATGATGTTCAAAAGTGTTGAAATTATTTTATAAAAATTGATTTCTTAAATTCTGAAAAATCACGGTTTGTGTTAACAAAATATATGTTTTGTAAGATTTTTATTCACTTATATTTTACAAATGTACGTCTACTTGATTCAAAAGTAAATATTTTGTCTCGATAATATTAAAATGGAGTAATCCAAACATAACTGTACTTTTTGCATATACCTACTTTTATTATTTCATAATTAAAATTAAAAACTCTACGAAATTATATTTTATTATACCGTAAAAATCATACTCTAAACCTGCTCCTTTTCTTACTTTCAGGACTTTAACCCTATTAACTGGCATAATGACTTTTCAGAAAGTTAAATGTAAGCCGCTTTGTTCGTCGAGTATAATAAAATTCGAAATTTGAAGCAACTACAAAGGGTAAATCTACAAGGATTATTTTTATATAGTAAATATTAAATACAGTAAGCATTGAGAAAACGAATGACAATTTGTTTTTAAGCAACAATATACGATATACAAAACTGCTGGATATTTCAAACCTAGACATCTATCACTAACAGTTAAATACATGATGGTAATGATGAATGGGTAATTATTTGGCAACAACTTCAAGTGAAAATAAATATTTCATTCAATACTGAGTTAATTTTGTTTTTTTTTATAAAAAACTGATAGCCTAGCAATGTATGTATCCAAGGTTGTTCTTATTTGGCAAAAGAATCACTTAATTTAGTTTAAATATCCAAATACCTTGCTAAACCATTTCTTTGGAAGACCATATTGCTCAAAGAATAATAAATTAAACAAAATCCTTTTGTGTTAGCTATGTCTACTTTCAGTTTCACACCACTCCTCAATTAGACATGTCATTGACAAGAAGTAGCTTATTACAAATCAAGTCTATAATAAGTGATAAAAATAAAAGAAGTCCAAGATTAGACCCCTGAGGAGCACCTAAAGCAGTCGCAAATAGATTCATAGATTCAAATTAGATACATTCTATTACAGCAATTTGAGAATGTTCAAATTAATTTGTTTCTATGGGAGTTTACAATAAAAGATTTTGGAGATAAATTTACGCACGGGATATATTATTGTTAAGGATATTGCAATAAAGCGATATTAATTCATAACTTTTCTGTCATTCGCAATCTGAAAAAGTTAAAATGAGTTTTTTGTTGTACATCCAAATATGCTAAAGAAATACCTTCTTCGTCAGCTATAAAAAAAATAGCTACAAAGAGATTTTTGTATCTTAAATTCTATATAAAAAGGAATATTTAATATTCTTCTACTGTTTCATTCTTTTTCTCGATGATTGGACTTTGCAGAGCTTCCTGCTTATGCGGAAGTAATTTTACCTTTGTTTTTACATTCGCACCTTTGACATTTTAGAGAATGTCAACAGGGCTTTTTTTCGAATGTTTCTCTCTTGAATTGTAAAAATATATGTCTACCCACTACAAGCAAGAATTGTATAACGAGGAAAAGTTGTTTTTTTTTGTAGAATAAAAACAAGAATCATTCTCTGAGGATAAACAATTATGTTAGATATTTCCTTTCACATTTACATTTTTACTGTGACGATGTCAGAAGTGGGATATTTAAATGATGATGTGGCAAAATCCATAACCTAATCTTTTTACGATTATTTTCA
This sequence comes from Anoplophora glabripennis, assembly GCF_000390285.2. Classification (NCBI taxonomy): domain Eukaryota; kingdom Metazoa; phylum Arthropoda; class Insecta; order Coleoptera; family Cerambycidae; genus Anoplophora; species Anoplophora glabripennis. Next base: position 2,536,421 of record NW_019417028.1, read on the forward strand.
AAGCTGTACCTACACGATTTAATATTCTTCACGGCAACTTGATTTTAAAAATAAGAACTGTTTTTTGGGCAAATAAACAATGTGTTTCTTCTTGATCATTCTGATTAGACTGTTCGATAAATGCAGTAATTAAGAATATACCGGTTGGTGCTAAATTGTTTCCCAATATCTTTAATACGAAAAATAAAGAAAATACCATTTTTTGCAAACTTTTCCCGATTATAAGTGTTGATCATACATTTTAAAAGTCTTTCGAGATACCGTATTCATAATTTCAACTGTTTGTCGAAACGAAGCGAAAGTTTATGTTTGACCAATGAATGTTAAACTTTACTTTACGACAAGGCGATTTTCAGTTCATTTTATTTTCTCGTCTTATTACAATCTATTGATGAGTGACAGAATGTAATAATGACCACTCAGTTTGGATAATTCTAGTATACGTACTTGTGTCATTCCTTATTACTCCTATAGGGAGTAACCCCCAATAATATATATTTGATAATAATAAATTTGTGCCCTCCAATGCATACTCTCACGTGAGGTACATACCATAAAAAAATAATAGAGGTGTATCTTCGCAACTAAGATTAGGACGATTATTTAATGTTTCTTATTCCCCCAATTGTATCTTATTCCCCCATCCTCCCCTATTTCTGGAATTTCCACCTCTTCACATTCCCCCAGCCCACCTACCTACCCGCAGGTATCCTCTTTACTGTCTGCTTTATACCCTTTAACTAGCACAATACTGAAGAGCGTGGGTGTAATGTTACCCGAGAATTTCATAACACAGTTAAATATTTGTCGCGGCTCCCGTTGAAATAATATGAAATATATTGCACGTGTGTGTGTGACATTTAAATACTGTGTTAAAATGAATTTTGAGGTAATGCCCAACACCGAGCGTACATTATTTCGCAACCAGGTCATGTGTACGAAACAGAGGATTTACTACTGTGTGGGTTTTTATTGTGCCGCCATTAAACTAAATAGAAATGCAGCGATCCGCACCCCATGCTGGAAGTCTAATTGAAATTTATCTCGTCTAAATTGACTTTTGCAGGTGTTTATGCCCCAATAAGCCTGAGCAATCCAAGTGTCACCTCAATCGTGGCCCATTTTGAATAAAGAGAAGATGACGTCTGTTAAAAATCTCAACTTACTTAATAGTTTAGCGTATTCATATTTAATCAATACATTTAGACCAAAATTATCCGAAATTCTCAATGAATGGAGATGTCATAAATTTAAAAGCTTTTTCCTTAAGATAAGGATATAAAGCAGAGAGTAAAGCAACTATGAAGCAAAGAGTATCGCGTTAAAGGAACAGCGAGATGAAATTATCACCCATCTTTCGAATCCAACCGCAAAAACTGTAAATAAAGTCCGCATCTAGAGAGCCAGGTGCTGGTGATTCTCGGGAGGCGCTCACAATTTCGCCTGTTTCGAATTTTTCCGCGGAAACACCAAGAATGCCAAGAAATTTAAATTGAAGCTTACATAGATCTAAGATTTCAGCCAGATGCCGTAATAGGTCGAGACAATCACAATAATCTCTCAAATTCAAAGAGGCCAGAGGCCAAAATTCATACTGAAGAGCAGTGTCTGATAATAATTGAAGCGTATTTTTTACTGACTGTCGATAGATTTTGCTTCAAAATAGCTAGTAATCTAATTAACTAATGCTATTCAACCAGCATGGATTTGATTTGGTCTGACCTGATTGTCTTTACCGTTGTTTTACTGTTAACAGTAACTGGTTGGTATTTAACTTTCTCTAAATTTTCGGCGAGTCACAGAAAAATTCAAGAAGAACTATATCGAGAAAGGTATCCAGAGCGCGCGCCTCATTTCTGATCATAGAATCTTTATAAGATTGGAGGCGACCTTGCGACGAAATGAAGATGCATTTTCTGTTCGGAAAAATCAAATAATTGACCGAAGAGTAAGAAACATTCTTAGTACAGCTAGACTGTTACAGTATTTCGAACAAAATCCACGAAATTCTATACGGCAGGCTAGCCGGAAATTGAATTTGGATAAATCAGCCGTTCAACGAATTTTAAAGACCAATGGGTAACACTCCTCGATTGTTTTTATGGGGGAGTTTTAAAAAATAAGGTTTACAAAACACCTTCGCGAGATATTAATCATTTGAAAGAAAAAATCACAAATGCTTGTAATGAGTTAAACGGTGAATTGTTAATAAACGCAACCCATAAAGAAGTCAGCCGAAGATTGGATATGTAGACCCATACTATCGAGTTTGGGACACCCTATACATACCCCACTTCTGGTAGAGAGAGTCTACTATCACCTGGGATATCCTACTAGTTATTTTAATGGTTTATTAAAACGCCTTCAAAATTAAATTCCTAATAACCACAATCAATTTGTATTCGAGGTCTGCCTACACTGTACCTACTCATATTTGACAAAACTCCGCTCGTATAGTCAAGTTCTTTGCTGAAGAGTACTTACATCCCCTTTGTTAAGCTTTCGTGCGTTTGGCCTCTCTTATTCGGTGCTATTCTTGCTACTCCGCTGTTTTATCAGGTTTAATATTTTGCTACCCACACCGCAGTCTCACTCTTTTCGATATTTGTATCAACAACTCTGTGTTTTAATATAAATATGTTTTGCGCCCACCGTAAAGAATATAATCAAGGTGAAAAAAGGCCGCTGCTTTTCTGAGGGATATTAACTTTGTTAACCCAGGGAATCTTTCATCAAAGTATATATTTTTTTTGGTTCAGCAGCGTTATTGTTGTAATGAATTAAAGTTAGTACCTTTGACCTTTCAAGGGATATGACATGTCGGTGGAGATATATAAAAATGTAGGTTTTAATTTACTTTTGTTAAGTAAAAATTTCTTAATATCAACTTGTTTCTTGGGAGACTTTATTATATGAAAATAATTATTTGTGGGATTGTTCAAAGTATTTTTTTCAGTTGTGGGTGTTTTGCCGCAATATAAATTAAAATAGTTCCTTTGATGATTTTAACAAACTTATATTTGATATATTATGATGACTAATTTCTCTTTCGTGCCAATAAATTACCTAGCAGGTTCACAGGAGGGATAAGAAATTCTTTGTATCGTAACGATATCGCTTACACTGACTAATGAAAGCAGGAGTTTGTGGAAAGACTCGAACTCCATTAAAGTTATACATGAATTTCGGGCCTCGACTGAAATTAATGTAAACTGAAATTCTACATAATTCAACCAGTATCGATCAAAGCCGTTTGCCAGATAAGAAATATTCCCCATTTTGTGCCATAAAGTTCGCCGCAAATTTGTTGTACGAATAAAGTTTGTAGACTTGTGTGTTTTACATCCAAACTTGAATAACCGTGGCCACGTGACGGTAAGAGATTGCAAGTATCCCAGTTTATGATGGAAATGCACTTTAGATTATGCTCATCTCTGCAACTGCAGACCCATTAGTCTAACATCTGCGACTTGCAAGTTAATGGAACGAATTATTTGTAATGATCTAGTCATATTTTTTTGTTAAACAACATCATACCCTGGAAAGATGGACCTTGAATGACTCCAAAATGGCCAGACGGGTGCAGGCATAAATGGACGCAGAACCAGATGGAGTTTAAGCTTTAGTCTGGGGAGGTTTCCCATTGTATTTCAAGCAGAAAAGCTATTAAGGCTTTGGACACACACAAGGTATGCTCAAAACTTATGCGGGAATGTTTACCAATGCTGACAGAACTGGCTACCACAAATAGTTAGATTGTGTTGGGTGGCAGGACACAAAGGCATTGACGGAAACGAGGAAGCGCATGAGCTTACTGGGAAGGGATGCAAAAGGGATTTCGTTGATCCGGAAACCTTCTGTGACACATCTCCCAGTGAGGTCAGGGCAAATTGTCAGAACTTGGGAAATACTGGGTTTTGAGGCCAGTGTCGTTTGAAGAACGAATAAGTTGCTGGACTTGAATAAAATTCGGCTCAGAAAAGTGACAGGTTACCATAAAGGGACACTGTCTCTTTAGGGAAGTAAGACCTGTAGACAGTCCGGTCTGCCAGAATGTGACTTGGGGGATGAAACTTCTCTACATATCCTGGGCGATTGCTCAGAATTTGCATGTAGTAAAATGACGTTTTTAGGAAAGCCCAAGGAGTTGAGAGAATAGCCGGTAAGGAAGATTTTGGACTTTATTAAAAGGATAATGCTACAATGTTCCATAGTTCTTGCATTCAAAAATAGTTAATTAAACGACATATATATGAGGGTGGGGGGACGTATTTCAAAGTCAGCTGAGTGTACTTTATTAAAGTAGGATTAAAGTTTGTCGCCTTAAATTTAAGACACCTCGTACACCTTTAAGTTGTCACATCAGCCTCAGTATAAAAATACAAATGCTTCAGTAATAAAAGGATACACTACGGTACAGAAAAATAAATGTCGGCATGTAGCAGGGAAGTTATAAAAATATAATTTTTCACTACCTACCCTCTGCAAAGTCAAGGCGTAACATGGAATATGAAATATTATTGTCTCACTTTTTATGTATGCCGTGAAAGAATATGGCTTCGAGGGAATTTTCCTTTTATAATTTCATGCAAAAAACATTTGCAATATATTGTTAATGCCGTGGGATGGTGTACCTGCTCTATATTATTTAAATAAACCTGAGTTCGTTCGTTGTGTTTCAGGTAATTTTCCTGCTTAAAAAAATACTCACTTTATAGCACGTAACGGTTTACGATATAATTTGGTGGCACCGGATGGGGAAGCGAATTTCCTTTTTAATGAAATTTCGTATAAAAAAAGTTAATTCAAAACTTAATAGAATGTCGTGCAGTTCTGCAAAATGACTTTATACTCGTGGAGGATTGGTCAATTTGTATGTAGGTACGTACATAGGTGTTCCAGATAAATCTAAAATAGGAATAGCGAAATTTATGCAAAATTATATTACAATTTGAAATAGTACTCTCTATTTTTTCTATGTCTTATAAATTTAATATTTCTTCTATTGTGTGGTTTGATTAGTTTTAAAATTTTAAGTTATTCAGACAAATGTGTTCTCCTCAGATAGGTTGTTGTTTTTCAGTTATTGTCAAATTTGTGGATTTTGTCTATATTCTTATTTCGGTTGAACAATCCAGACAGACAAAATTTTAAAGTTAACCATACCTTTCCGAAGGCTTTTGATACATTGAATCCGAATCCAACCCCTGAAATGCTCCACAAAAGCTCACATCAGGTTTTCAATACATCTCAACCCAAAAGTGCGAAAAACACGTTCTTGAAGTTATTTTTCTCCAAAAAACTGGTTATGGCATATAAAATGACTACTCTTCCCCTTCAAAATGCATTATCAATCGAGTATCCTTCCCTTCTAATAAACCACTAATTACTTGGAGTAAAAATGTGTCATTTTGAATTTTATGAAGCTGATTTCAAGTTCGTAATCAGCGACCGGGAAACCTGAAGGACTAGAAGGAATTTAGGTGTTTGTAAATCGACTCTTTCCTCTTTTTGGATGCTTATCTGATGCTACTATGTCACCGAATGTCGGTGATTACTCGAAACTGGTCAATTTCAACAAACTATTTCATTAAAATGGACTTTGAATAAGAAGAGTAGTACTTTCGGACGCCATAACGAGTTTCATACATAACCTTAAATATAGCGAAAACTGTGTTTGTTGAACTTTAAGGTTAGGATACCTCTAAAATACCTCGAAAAATTAGTTAGGTTTCTAGTTTAAAAGCCCAATGGCCTTTTATCGGTCTGTGTAATTAAAAAAATATATTCTATAGAGAAAATATTGTACCTGTAGCCTAGAATCAGTTTGAAATCATTTTGAATTCAAAACAAAGGAAGGTTTGGAGCTTTTCTTACCACTTCTTAACTGTAGATGTTTTTATTTAGTGCCAAGTATAAGTTTTCAGCCACGACAGTTAAATAATTCCAAATATTGCAAATTTTCACCACCAAGAACGGCAGTGACAACATTTTTAACATTAAGGCGATGTTTCGCATTGTATTAGCAATGCCCTATCTTCAAATTTAGTTAGTGCAACTCATTTGGTTTCGAAAATTCAATACCTATGTATGTTTTCAACCACGAAAATTAAATAATTCCAAATATTTCGAATTTTCACCACCAAGAACGTCGGTTACAACATTTTTAACATTAAGGCGATGTTTCGCATTGTATTAGCAATGCCCTATCTAAAAATTTAGTTATGCAACTCACTCGGTTTCGAAAATTCAATACCTATGTTATGATCTTAAACTTGAGGGTAGTTGTTCTTACTTTTTTATCTTTACGTTAATCAAATATTTTTAAATTAAGCGACTTCACATTAATGACAACCTATAATTACTATTTAGTGAGGGAATATGGAAAATCTGGAAAGCAAGAGCTAGGGATAAACTCAGCAAATCCACCTATCTTAACACTGATTCGGTTGGCTGATTCCCCTCCTGTAAACATTAACTTGTGACATTGACATTATATTTCAAGTTCAATCAATAAACTTCCCATACAATGTGATGGAAAAGGAATCCTGAGTGACGATTTGTTTTAATTATTAAAAAATTTAAAATATTCGTAGTAGCGTTAATATTACGACAGATTTCCAAACCCGCAATATGGTAAAAATGTCGATTTTTTAATGTCATAGCAGCTATATGTAACAAAATTTTCGAATTAACTAACAAAGTAGCAGGATATTAAAGTCGAAGGTACCGCGGGTGTTATAGGATAATAATACACTCGGTCAACGTACATTATTGTTCTTGCAACATCCTAGGTAACTTAATTACTATAAAATATCTTTTTTCTTTGTAGCAAAAATACACAATTATATAGAAAAGCAAAATATTTATCCACTTTTCTACGAGCTTCTCAACAAAAAACAAAACAATACTAAATTAATTTTTAAATAATTATTATTGGAATCAGATAGGTATTTCTTTAGCATACACATAAATATGTCAGTTTCACGTTTATTTCTCTGTAGGAGTGTTCAGATATAAAATTCATTAAATATTTATTGTGCTTGACGCACTACCAATCAGGTCACCCCTCTAAAAATTTTCCCAGACGCAGGATTCGAACGACATTCTTTTTATAGATAGCGGTTTTCAAGAAGGTCATGACGTACTGCTTTTTTTTAGAAGCAATTTTACGGAAGAACTCTTCAGATACTTTCTTTTTTACATTTTAAAATTCGAATGACAATTACCTATTAAATTTAAAATGTTGAAACCATATAAAAAAATCCTAAATTGTAATTTTAAATTGATGGTGATTGATTACCTAGCAAGGTTTTTAATAAAAAAATTGCTTCCAAAAATGACAGGGATGCCATTGAACTGAATATGCTACGTTGTAGACATGATACAAAAAGGTGTCTCTAAAGGGTCTGTGCAATGCTACAACAGATAAAGTACGACTCAAAATAAGTGTCAGTTGAAAAAAATAAATAACATTTTCTTTAATTATACATTTACAAATTTAAATGCCTTTTTCTTGAAAACGGTTAACTTTAGAGATATTAGCAAAGTAAACCTATTTTAAGCAGAAAAGTTGAGGGAAAAGATTTTCCCAGCCCAAAGTGAAATACACAGTGGTCCAAAAAAGTTTTGGCAGTTTAAAAGCGTCCTAATGGTCGCTTGTGACGCTCTCTAGAAGATACAACGAAATCGTCGATAAATTCGAATTTCTCATTCCAAAAAACCTCCTCGCACGAAATTTCACGAAATTAGCTCGAAGTAATCGAAAGATATTAAAGAAAATGTTATTTATTTTTTCAACCCTTTAGTTATTATGAATATTTGGACTAAGGCAAGTTTAGTTCAATCGACTTATTTTGAGCCGTACTGATGTAGCGTTGTACAGACGCCTTAGGGACACCCTGTATATTATTATATTATAGGTAAGTGTTTTGTTTCTAAGGACAAGCTTGGATTGATTCATACATATACAATTTCGGAAACATCTGCTGCTTTTTCGTATACTGTATGTGTGCATATCAGATGTCGAAAATTATTATTTTCATATGTTTTCGCAACTTCGTTAATCAGTTTTTAAAAAATAATGTCAAATAATGTCCATATTAGGTTGGTTTACTGTTTATTAAATTAAACGATTTAGAATGAGTGTTGAATTTATATTCAACAAAGTGTTAGTCCTACTAATACCTGAAAATGGTGGAAATAATGGAAATAATGAACTGATTATTGGACAAATTGTACAGAATATCTCACATTTAGTTGGTGCACGGCGCCACATAAATCTATGTGTGTTAAGATTGTACTAACATTCAAAAGAAACACATCAAAGTTTCGTCACATTTCGACCATTACCAGGGCGGATCTGTCTAAATATCCCACTTCTTCGATATAAGAAGAGCACATAATAAAAGCGTAGATCCCTAGATCTGGGCGAGGTCCGGAACATTTTTAAAATTGCAAAAATGTTTAAAAAATTTAAACAATACCTATTTTATCTGAGTTTTTTCTTTTTTTTTGGAACCTATGCATTTTGGAACAATATTGAAGAGGAAAAAAAAAGTTTTATAATTGAATTTTGCACAATATACTGTAAGTTAACAATGTTTAAATTACGTTGTTAAATTATGTATTACCGGTGTTGTAAAATACCAATAATTGATGAAAATCAAGTTTTTTGGATAATTTTTTTAAAGTATATTAAATTGCTCCGAGGGCATTCTAATTTTGGTAAAAAAAACTTTAAAGTATAATAAAATAACACCAAATTTCATTAAAATTGATTAGATAGTTTTCGCAAAACAATTTTTTGAAAAAAATTTTGAAAAATGTTTCGAGTTTTCAAAATGTTGCACAGCCTTAAATAAAGTATCTAGATAATTGAAAATTTTTTCACATAGAAAACACCGCTCAACCTTTCAAATGGTTTTTGAAAAGTTGAAATCGGTTGATTAGGACGGCGACAGTAAATTTTTAAAGTTAACACTCTTTTTATTATTTTCAAATAATTAGATTACATTTATCAATTTGCAAATTAGTTTTTTCAAAAATTATAATTTTAAAGTACTCGGAAAGACGCTTCTTTTAAAAAAAAGTTAAATTCCGTTTATTGGTTCTCGAGATATAAGCGGTCAAAGTTTATCGACATTTACCGTTAATTTATAAACAATTTAGAAATAATCTTTGATCCAGTGGCTTCGTTTTTCCGAGTTCTAAACTGGAAAAAATTTTCATATCCATAAGTTATCGCCAACATATTTAAATCAGCGGAAAAGCTGTCGCTCGCACACGCGAAAAGTAACTCAAAACACGAAAAGTGGGGGAGGGGGCTTTCACTCCGAGACTGAATTCGGAGGTTCAAAATGCGAAGGTACGAAAAAAATTGCATTATCTCGGCTTCTAATGGATCAATTTCGATTTTTTTTTTAATCCGATGTCTCGCGAGCCAAGGAATTTGAATATCGTAATGCCAAATGTCTAATTTGCACATATTTTGTTATAAACAAAGTTTATTATTTATGCATTAAATATACTGTATATTTTATCCTATACTATTACATATTTTCAATAAAAAAAATTGTTTACGTATATATTTCAACGCTCTGAATATGATTGTATTTAGTTATAATTATTACAATTGTTTAAATAATTTTTATTTAATCAAATTAAAAAAAAAAATTTGGTAATTAATTTTTTGTTACCTAAATACAGATGAAATTAAGAAAAAATAGTACTTTAAAATTATAATTTTTGAAAGAAACTAAATTGTAAATTGATAAATGTAATCTAATTGTTTAAAAATAAAAAATGAGTTAACTTTAGAAATTTACTATGGCCGTCCTAATCAACCGATTTCAATTTTTCAAAAACCATTTGAAAGGTTGAGCGGTCTTTTCTATGTGAAAAAATATTCAAGTATCTAGATTTGAGGCTGTGCAACATTTTGAAAATTCGAAATTTTTTTTTCAAAATTTTTTCTGAAAATTATTTTGCGAAAACTGTCGAACCTATTTTAATGAAATTTGGTGTGTTGTTTTATTATACTCGAAAGATTTTTTTACCAAATTTAGAATGCACTCGAAGCAATTAAAATATTTAAAAAAAATTATCCACAAAACTTGATTATTTTGCCGTTTTTTCCTCAATTATTACTATTTTGCAACATCGGTAATAAATGTAAACATTGTTAACTTACAGTATATTGTGCAAAATTAAATTCTAAAACTTTTTTCTTCTTCAATATTCTTTCAAAATGCATAGGTTCCAAGACATAAGTAACAAAACTCAGATAAAATAGGTACTTTTTTAAATATTTTAAACATTTTTGCAATTTTCAAAATGTTCCGGTTGTACTGAAGGTATTCCAGCAAAAATTAGCTTGCCCCCTCTCACATCCACCTCAAAACAGATCCGCCCTGGTCTATATCGAGATATTGAAGTTTTAGTGACGCTATTTTTGACATTTTGAGAACAATGAACACAATCGAATTTCGTGAGCTGATTAAACACTGTTTTTTGATGGGCAAAAATACCGTTGAAGCTCAGCAATGGCTGAGCAACAGTTTCCGGTGGTTTGTTGAGTTTAAACCGAGTCTTACGGACATCGACGCGACGGTACTGATCGCTCGGAACGTCCAAATAATGTGACAACACCAGAAAACATAAAAAGAATCCTCAGAATTGTCTTGAATTTCGACGATTTTTTTGATGTTTTCTGACGTTGTTACCTCATTTGGACGTCCTTAGCCTTCAGCAACATCGTTGTCCTTGAAGAAGTAGAGCCAGTTCGTTTCCAGACAGCTCAGAACAATTGAAGAGTTAACCCATCACCCACTAAAACTGTTGAGATAACCTGTACAACTTTATTGATCTCTACCTTCAGCGTAAACCGATGGAATTAGAAGAGTGCTCAGTTGAAATTAAACCAATATTATGCGTATGAACGAACAGAAATATAATCTATAACTACGCTAATATTGACACTGTCTACGTCTACGTCTACGTCCACCTCCACCTATACAGACCGCAGCTTAGCTTCGGCGAATGCCCAGCAAATATACTTAGGCCCGGTCGGGGACCAGCGACTAATCTCGGATCTAGTGGGTCTTTACTTACCAAAAGGAAGCTCGAAGCGGCAGTCGACCAGCAGGGAATGGCCCGTCGGCATCTTCGTCCCTACCACCTCCCCGTCTCTCATCACCAGCTCCGCCTCGAGCGACAACCATTGGCCGTTCCCTTCCTGAAATTACGTGCACAACAGCTAGATTACTACTTCTATGGTGACGTGTAACTATGCTAAGTAGTCTTACTAAGGGGATTTGATTGAGAAGATTATTGGGAGGTCTGCGTCGCGCTGAGATTATTTCGTTACGTTAGAAACTGCAAAACGGTGCTTAAAACTGTCAAAACTTATTGAGAACCCCTGGAATCGCCCCCGAGTTACATGCTACACAAAAAGGGGTGCATAGTTATGGCCGTAAATGACGCGCTACTCGCTTTTTCTTCTTACTTTTTGTTGTAAACAGAAAACTTTCTAATTCAGCTTCAGCTAATCACGAGTCCTGCGTTTGTTTTACATTTTCATTAAGGAAAGTGTGATTAATGTTATATTTTTAATTTTTTTTAATTTTTTTTTAAATTCTTATTTCAACTGTGTGTTCTTTCTGTGAAGGAACATTGTGCTTGTGTTGTGTGTATTAGTAAGTGCAAATATACAGTTCTCGCCTAAAATATGGAATAAATTCAGTAAAAACGAAATAAATTTTTTTTGGGAAAAATCCTCGAACAGTCGAGTTTTCTCCTATGTATTGTATCAATTATATTTACTGTTTAAAAAATATCTAGTTTTTTTATCTATACCATTGACGATACATCCTATATAAGTATAATTTTTTCCTGTGCCAATCTAAAACATGCTCTCAACATCGAGCTAAACGGAAAGAAATTCCTGAAATACAATTCAGTGAGAACCTGCCTACACGCCCTGCTTGTTCGGCAGATTGTAATTCTCTTCAATCTATGAACGTACTCTACTAAATTATGAAATTGAGCCAACTAAATTTGGTGGTCTATATGTTGCTCTAAAAATATTCCATGTTCATATGTTGTCACATCCATTTATAATTAAAATACGCGTTTAGGAGTATCCGTTTTGGTTAAATTCAAATGCGGGTTTATAAATTTAATTAAAAATGCAATTTAAAATTATTTGTTCTCCGGAATTATATTTATCCATGCGGAATTTTGTAATTGTAACAATAAATTAAATTGGTCTCTACATATCTAACTGTCATGTAACAATAATTTTATTTGGCCTTGCGGCGTTAGGATGATGGGCGCAAACTAAACAATGATACACAGAAAAATAAGTAGTAGTTGTCTAAAGTCCATTTTTCGATCTTAGCTCAATAAATATAATCCTGGCTAGCTCGGTGTATTGAGGATTCAGTAAATATTAAAAAATTATAAAGTTTGTGCTAAGTAAGAAAACGAGTTTCAATAGAGACCAAGGAAAAAGAAAACATACATTAAAAAAACAAAATTTCTGTGGAATTTATGTGGAAACTTAGGGAGGTTTATCTGATTTGGAATTGACGAACAAATATTCATAAAATAATGAATATAAGCTTATTAATAAGAAAATCCTCAAAAACGTAAGCGAGCGAACGACGAGCGAGCCAGCAAAGTGTAACGTTGCCAAATCTAAAGGCTTACTACTTTAGTCACTAGCGAATCCACAGAAACTCTCGTTAGACTTTAGACGTACCTCCGTACCCGATAAACCTCCTTAAGAAAAAAAAACGATTATTGTGTTTGATGGAAATAAAAATATGTCGAATTTGAAAAATCCTTTGTACTTAACTATATCCTATAACCAATCAAGTAAGTCAGAATTGGTTTGAACCGCTAAACTAAGCTAGAAAAAATGTAAGATATATGTATATAAAACCAACCAAGGTAAGGTTATCTTATCAATTTGAGAAATGCTAGCCATTAGATTGTACAGCAAACTTCATTTATGATGAGATATCTAGCACAGAAATACACATCTGCTTTTATATAAAGATGCGTCATAAAAAATGGAGTCAATGTCGTAAAAAAATTGTTTGTAAAATCCTTATAGTTTCCGAGAAAAAATTTATTGAAATTGTAGTACCTTCAACCTTTACATCGCTAGGCGCTACATCTCTAGCGTCATTCGCGTCGTGTGTTGAGCGATTCTGAATACCGAAATCCGTTAGTATTATCGTTGTTGCAAGAGTGTTTACATTAGTTTTTCAAGTGTCAGAAATGGCTTATGTGCATAGCAACTCGGAGTTGATGGATATCGTTTTAAAAACTTTTTTACTAAAAATTAAAAACATATCCATTTCTTTGAAAAGATATTTTGCACCTTTTAGAGTATATTGAAAAAATATAATAAAATTCATTCATTTTTCTGCTTGTTATGATTTAGCACTAAATTTTTTTTCTATTATATGCTTCTTTTACGTTGTACAAGAATGTTTTAAAAAATTAGATAACATTATCGAATATTACCGAAGGATTTTTTTTTTGAAACTGTGAAATATTTTTATAATTTAATAGTAGGTGTACAAAGTGTGAAAGCTGCTAAATGTAAAGAAATATTAAAACGGCTTTATTATGTTTCATAAATAAACCGAAAACGCTCCTTAGAAGTGTGTAAAAAAATTAAATTCATACTCTTAAAGGTGTCAAAAAAGCAATATTTATTTATACTCGTTCTAAATATAATCTTTTAAATTAATTTTAGTTAAAAACTGTGTATTGCAGCAGTCAGCAGATTTACATCAGGGAGCCTATTTAAGCAGAAATTATTACGTGTTAATGAGTAATTTTAAAGCAGCGAAGCATTCAACAGATGGTCTAATTTTATAACAACATCTGCAAACAAACCCTTTGACAGACTAATGAGACTTGTTACCTATGGAAATTTCTCTCCGAAGTAAAAATACTGGTCTTATTAAAGGTCATCTAAATATAAAAAAATGTAGAATAAATTATATTTTAACTCGCCGACGCCTTTGTAAAGTTTTAATTACAAAAGTGATAATTTCGTTCGTTGACAAATTGAAGGCTATTCGTATTCCCGTTTGTGAGTTTCCCAAAAACTAAAAAGAGACAAAAAAATCATCATTCATTCAAATATTAATTTAAAAAAAATAATGGCGTACCTAGTTTCCTTATAACAATCCTTCAAAATATTTAATATTAAGAAGGCAATGGTGACGATGCAAAGTTATTTTTTTAATTCAATATTTTTAATTGTGATAAATTTATTGATAAACTGCATCTTCGAAAAGAAATGATCAAAATTCTAAATTCTTCTAAATTAAATTACTTAATTCAAAATTTGTAAATGTATCTACTGAAAACTCTTTGCTGAAAATTTTTTACTCTTTTTCAACATAGATTTAGTAAATGAATGTAAGTTTGTGGTTATAACTTAACGGTTAATGGTTATAACTATATTAGTTGCTCTTTGTATGCAGAAAAACAGGATTTTAAATAACATACGCGGACGGTTTCATTCTGAAGTAGAAAGCAAACCCTTTGACAGACCAATCCCAAATAGCAGTTCTAGGTCATCAATGTTGCTATCCTAACTTTGAAATTTGGGGTAGTCGCAACTTTATCCCAACACGTATTAATTTAGTTCACAAAATTTAAATTAGTTCAAAATTGGAGCTTGAGTTATTTTGCTCTGAGCTGATGTATTAATTTCTACTATTTCAGGAAATGTATACAAGGTGATCCATTAACGGTATATAGGAAACTAGACGTGCTACGATGATGGGGTAAAAAATCTATTANAGTTTGGATACCTAAGAGACAAGATATTAATAAAATAATTTTTCACGATTTAGTACGCAGTCTTACGAGAATGATGATTTTTTTGGTCTTTCCAAGAACAGTTTCCACTGCAACTTGTATACATAGGAAACCGATATCTAAGGAACCGTATGACAGCTCGTTGAAATCGATTAGGTACTTGTAAGATAAATAATTTATAATAATTCTCCTTCAAACTTAACTAAACCTCCATATGCGTGATAGCGGCAACGCCGCTGTCTCGACGTAGCGTATTATTTGAATTTAGCAGGTGTCCATGCAAATAGTATGATCGAACGCAAGCGAGCGAACGACGAGCAAAGTGTAACGTTGCCAAATCTAAAGGCTTACTACTTTAGTCACTAGCGAATCCACAGAAACTCTCGTTAACCTTTAGACGTACCTCCGTACCCGATAAACCTCCTTAAGAAAAAAAAAACGATTACTATGTTTGATGGAAATAAAAATAGGTCGACTTTGAAAAATCCTTTGTACTTAATTATATCCTATAACCAATCAAGTAAGTCAGAATTGGTTTGAACCGCTAAACTAAGCTAGAAAAAAAGTAAAAGATATGTATATAAAACCAACCAAGGTAAGGTTATCTTATCAATTTGAGAAATGCTAGCCATTAGATTGTACAGCAAACTTCATTTATGATGAGATATCTAGCACAGAAATACACATCTGCTTTTATATAAAGATGCGTCATAAAAAATGGAGTCAATGTCGTAAAAAAATTGTTTGTAAAATCCTTATAGTTTCCGAGAAAAAATTTATTGAAATTGTAGTACCTTCAACCTTTACATCGCTAGGCGCTACATCTCTAGCGTCATTCGCGTCGTGTGTTGAGCGATTCTGAATACCGAAATCCGTTAGTATTATCGTTGTTGCAAGAGTGTTTACATTAGTTTTTCAAGTGTCAGAAATGGCTTATGTGCATAGCAACTCGGAGTTGATGGATATCGTTTTAAAAACTTTTTTACTAAAAATTAAAAACATATCCATTTCTTTGAAAAGATATTTTGCACCTTTTAGAGTATATTGAAAAAATATAATAAAATTCATTCATTTTTCTGCTTGTTATGATTTAGCACTAAATTTTTTTTCTATTATATGCTTCTTTTACGTTGTACAAGAATGTTTTAAAAAATTAGATAACATTATCGAATATTACCGAAGGATTTTTTTTTTGAAACTGTGAAATATTTTTATAATTTAATAGTAGGTGTACAAAGTGTGAAAGCTGCTAAATGTAAAGAAATATTAAAACGGCTTTATTATGTTTCATAAATAAACCGAAAACGCTCCTTAGAAGTGTGTAAAAAAATTAAATTCATACTCTTAAAGGTGTCAAAAAAGCAATATTTATTTATACTCGTTCTAAATATAATCTTTTAAATTAATTTTAGTTAAAAACTGTGTATTGCAGCAGTCAGCAGATTTACATCAGGGAGCCTATTTAAGCAGAAATTATTACGTGTTAATGAGTAATTTTAAAGCAGCGAAGCATTCAACAGATGGTCTAATTTTATAACAACATCTGCAAACAAACCCTTTGACAGACTAATGAGACTTGTTACCTATGGAAATTTCTCTCCGAAGTAAAAATACTGGTCTTATTAAAGGTCATCTAAATATAAAAAAATGTAGAATAAATTATATTTTAACTCGCCGACGCCTTTGTAAAGTTTTAATTACAAAAGTGATAATTTCGTTCGTTGACAAATTGAAGGCTATTCGTATTCCCGTTTGTGAGTTTCCCAAAAACTAAAAAGAGACAAAAAAATCATCATTCATTCAAATATTAATTTAAAAAAAATAATGGCGTACCTAGTTTCCTTATAACAATCCTTCAAAATATTTAATATTAAGAAGGCAATGGTGACGATGCAAAGTTATTTTTTTAATTCAATATTTTTAATTGTGATAAATTTATTGATAAACTGCATCTTCGAAAAGAAATGATCAAAATTCTAAATTCTTCTAAATTAAATTACTTAATTCAAAATTTGTAAATGTATCTACTGAAAACTCTTTGCTGAAAATTTTTTACTCTTTTTCAACATAGATTTAGTAAATGAATGTAAGTTTGTGGTTATAACTTAACGGTTAATGGTTATAACTATATTAGTTGCTCTTTGTATGCAGAAAAACAGGATTTTAAATAACATACGCGGACGGTTTCATTCTGAAGTAGAAAGCAAACCCTTTGACAGACCAATCCCAAATAGCAGTTCTAGGTCATCAATGTTGCTATCCTAACTTTGAAATTTGGGGTAGTCGCAACTTTATCCCAACACGTATTAATTTAGTTCACAAAATTTAAATTAGTTCAAAATTGGAGCTTGAGTTATTTTGCTCTGAGCTGATGTATTAATTTCTACTATTTCAGGAAATGTATACAAGGTGATCCATTAACGGTATATAGGAAACTAGACGTGCTACGATTATGGGGTAAGAAATCTATTAACAAATATGGCCAAAAGAAATTGATTTAAAATATTTTCAAGTTTGTAACTTCACCGCTAGAGGACACAACTGCTATAGTGTTACAGTTTCGTTTTCTCGAAATTTCGCTCATATAACCTAAGTTGAAAATACACTTTTTAGATACACTGTTAAACTTTTCACAAGTTTTGTTTGAACTTTTTTTTTTGTTATTACCATAGCAACGCCAGTATAAAGGACGCCATCTTGAAATATTTAAATTGTCAACTTCTAAATGCCTTAATCGATTTCAAGAAACGACGGCTCATTTTAAAGAACTATTAATAACATTTATTTTTATGATATGGGAATAAAAATATTATTTGCTTGCGCAACGGTAGACGACGCTCATCAGAAAAGATTTGTAATTGTCTCCGTTTACTAAAAAAATTAAATGCAGTCGCTATTTTTTTCACAATTTGTAAAAATAACAGCCCCACTTTTAATCGCAATAAAAATAATTTGACGTAGGGGGCACACCACATAGTAGGGCTAAAATTATCTAGCAAATTTGCATACATTTTTCACTGAAATAAAAATACCCAAACTTGGCTGCTGCCGTAAAAACTTCCATTTTATGGGGCAATGCTCTCAAACAAATGAAAAAAAAAACAACTCTCAGTTAAAAAAAAAATTAACGAGGATTTCTCCTGTGGCAAGTAATCTGCGAGTTCGTCATATGAAGCGTTTAATTACGTTTTTCATACATATTCAGAGTCACAGAGATTATATCACCATCAAAGAGCAAAAACAAAATACATACTTGTAAAAATATATTTTTGTGAATATAAATATCTACTTTGTGGCTGCTTAGTTAAAATCCTACAGTATTAAACTGAATAATAAAGACTTTAAATAACATGAAATCAGGACAGAAAGTAAATAAAACCTAGAAGAATTTAAGTATCTAGCTTGCTTGAGATGAGATGAACGAAAAAATAAATTTTCAATTTTTTTTGTGTCATAATTTAAATTTTTCCCTGTTTACTTGGATTTATTAACTATGAACAAAGCAAGAAAATTAAATCATCACTTCAAAGGGACCTATTAAGTGCTTTTATTACGAAATTATTTTTTGTCTGACCAAAAATTGTACATTTTTATGTTAGCTATTTATTTTACTGTTACTCTAAAAGCTGTTAACTGTCATTTTGTATATTTTATTGGACTAAATAGGCTTTGCCTCTATCCTTGCTATTATGTAATAATAATAATAATAATAATAATAATTAAAAAATCATGCACATGTCTATATTTCTTAAATTTATAAGGATTTAAAAACGTTAGTTTTCGAAATAAAAATAGATTCAAATTTATTGGATTAAAATAATTTGATATCAAAATTGACTTTCATACCATCAACTTATTCTGAGGAGTTAAGGCCAACAGTGTACGTCAATCGATGACTTTATTATCCTGTAACACCCTTGGTGCCTTTAAGGTTTAACAGCCTCTCAGTCCGTTATTAAATTCGAAATTACTTTTACTGATGATATGACCTTTAATTTTTATTGACGTTAATAAACGTTACTTGTAAATTATATTATTGAACTGATTTATTTTCATTATATATTTTTTATTTTCCCTACCAAATAATATTCTCTGGGAACTACAATCTTATCAAATCTTATGCCAGGAATTCAAATTTTGTGTCGGAATTATTTTATTCTCAAAACCAAGGACTTTTTTAAGAACATAATTTTGGATTGAAAATCGAAAAAATGTCTGGTGTAGATAGTGAGAATTTCTTAGATAAGGGGAAGAGATACAATCATTAAATAATCCATTCTACGACACTGATTTTCTTGAATATTTGAGCGTTTTAAATCAAATTATTATAGATATATTTGTTGAACCCTGTGGAAAATTACAAAAAAAAATCATTTAAAAATCATTCGTTGAACTATGTCAATATTTAAATCAAGTATCAAATATCATTTCTAAAATACGGGCAAAAATTATATATTCTTTTTGAGAGTTCAAAAAATGCACTAACACACAGGGGAAAAGGAATACCAAAGTAATAGTTATAAATACAAATACTTTTCGTTCTATTAGACACATTTACAATGTGTAAGAAAAACACGAAATATAATGTAACGAGTTCGGCATATTTAAAAGTATTTAAATACAGGAAATACACTTTTCGTATCGCTGGGGAGGGAAAGTTTTAGCTAATGTTTATAAGTCAAAGATTACCCCTGTAGTTCAACAAACGTGCTGATGACGGTCACAATCGTTGTAATCAGCATGCGAGGGTAGTTCAACCGAGTTATTAGAAAAGGCTAACGATGATTTTCCATGCTGCGTGTGAGAGGTGAGAGGCAGGGGGGGAGCACGCAAAAGGCGGAAATCTAACCAGATATCAGTTGGTGGAACATGCCATTTTGATTGATACGTTTATTATGCGTATGTTCAGAGGTAAACAATTCCTTAACCAGAAATTGTTTTATATATTTTATATATTTCTGACTGGGTACATGTCAAATTGAACAGGCAGCGCTCATTTACTCGATGATATTAGACTACAAGCCCATCGGAAATTTTCAAGGGGTCATTTGACCCAGCATGAATTACTTATAAATCAATATTACCACATATAACAATGACTTTAGAAACTATGCCGTCAATTCTTGTTGGTACAGGTGAGTACACAGGTAAGCAAAACCTGTCCACCAAGGGGGAGGGGGGTGGTTGTCGGCAAAACATTTTTGTACGGCATTTCTGAAGTATATAGGATATACAAAAAAAATTAACCTCGACCTAATGCCGTACAAAAATAGCAATACCGGAAGCCAGAAAAGTTTTTTATTTTCTGAAAATTTTGGGCCGGTGTTTGGTGATACAGTACGGCATTTATACTGTAAGTTTCGGATCGATACATAGATAAATTTTTAAGCGACGCCGTACGTACTTGCTGATACAGGGGTTAGGAATACAGGGTGCAACCCTCTATTTGTAAGTAGCGTATGCGGGGTGATTTGAACCAACATCAAATGCACTAATTTTAATTCTATTTTATAAAATTATTATATTTTTGGCCATGCCGTACATTTTTCATGAAACATGTGATTACTATAGGAAATTTAATTTCCCTCTGAATAATAGGACTTGAGGGTGAACAATTTTTGTACGGCATTAATATATTTTGTTAATACTGACAACAATAATCAACAAAAACAAAATGCCGTAAAAAAAATGATTCTAAATGGCTAGAAATATATTTTTGAAAATAAGTATTACTTGCAATAATTGATTTTATTTTTACTACTATTTTCTCCTAGATACAAATTATTTACTACTGTACGGCCTTTCTGTAATAAGATTTACAATATCATATAGAAATAATTTTCATTCATGCCGTACATATTTGTCGATACAGGACTGAGAAACGCCGGATGCAAACCCCTATGGTTTCCGATCATTGTAGGTAAAACATTATTTAAGATGTAAAATAATTTTTAAGTAATATGCCGTTAAAAAAAATGTTTTATTTTTTACTTTTTTTTGTATCCGACACCAAATTTGAGAAATTCAAGATAATTTTCATAAAAAATGTCCTCTTCTTTGAAATCGATATCATGAACCGTTTTCGAGAAAAATAAATTTAAACTTTTCGTGTTTCTAACATAACATCATGTTGTATTATAAAATTGTATCTGTAATATCAAGTTGGCTTTGAAAAATCAACTTGTCTTTGAAAAATCAACTTGTAGTCTATATGTAAAAGTAAAGTCTCTTTTCTCCAATAAAGCCATTGTAGGGGTAAAGCTAACAAGACCTTTGAGTTGCAATCCACAAATCCAAAAGAATAATATCATTAACACAGTGGTACCTAAAGTGAAATGTAATTCCCCTCGCTTCGTCATTTTCTGACCTTTAGCAAATATAATTAGGCAAAATAAACTAAGGAAGGGTCCCTATGGTTCAAAATTTAAAATGAGCTTTTTATTTCGATTTCTCTACAGGGAGCGCAAATAAACTGTGATATATTTAATAAATAAATATTTTCCATAGCCATTTTTTTGTACTGTTTTTTTTAAGATACTTATATCGCTATTTTGTAGAAACCTACAAAGTTGCTCAATCCTATATTACAGACATCTGTATTACATATTATACATCCTCTGTAGGAAAAATCACTGTACATTTTTATAAATTCTGAAAAAAATATTTCTTTGATAACAAAATCAGTATTTACCATTTTCCAGGCCCCGAGAACTAACTCACCTGTTTAACATTGTTCCTGGATTGATGAAGCACAATATCGATAAATTTCGCTAATCCTTAATCCCCATATATTATCCCTGGATATTGGAAACATAAGCTCATTCTCATAATCAATTAAGTGGAGCCAAAGAAACGCGGAGCATAATGAGGTAAAGGATTTAATTTAACGTTTGTTTATAATCCTATTGGCGCAATATTTTGGATTTAATTAAGTGGATTCATTACCTCCGCTAAATTCCCTCTATCCCAAAGTTTGCTTTGATTTATTTCGGCAATTAATTTCGCTCGCAAAAAATTCGCGTTGGTAGCGAACATTTTTTAAATATTCGACCCTAAGTTTGGATAATAATTATGAAACATCAGTATTAGGTATTTCGAGCAAAATATTAATTTGGTTCCAGATAAAAATCGGTGAGTAATGGAGCAGATTACAGCAAAAAAAGTGGCTGGTTGTGTGATTGCCAACCATTTATTAAAAAGAAAATTTGTACCGTTCGTGTTTGTTCTATGGCAGTTCTTCAATGAGTTGCGTCGTTTCTTCTTTGCAAAAAAACTTTCTAGTTTCTGCCTAAATGAACCTGTGACTTTTAGTCATAGAC
The DNA here is from genome assembly GCF_000390285.2 of Anoplophora glabripennis. Lineage (NCBI taxonomy): Eukaryota > Metazoa > Arthropoda > Insecta > Coleoptera > Cerambycidae > Anoplophora > Anoplophora glabripennis. The sequence continues at coordinate 2,558,590 of NW_019417028.1, forward strand.
TGTGAATTCTACAAAAGGCCCAAAAATTTTCAGCTAAAAATAGTCAGTAAAAAAAAGATTGTCTACGCAGTCAATTATAATCAATATTACAAAACATTACCGTTGTCAAATTTTGAACAATAAACAATTACTTTTTTTAATTCGAAAGCGTACAACTCGGAAAAAAGTTTATATAAATTTCTGTGCTTATTTTTATGCGAACAATATTCCTTTAAAGGTTCTGTATTTCCTTATAACACTGTATATTAGATGATACAATCCATTAAAATTCTGTTTACTCCGGTATTTGTTGTTTTATAATGTCGTGATATTTTACATCGGTTTTAAAAGCAAATCAAACGCTATTCTTGTATCAGCTCAAGGGGTCTTAGGGGCTTGACGTTGCGACTTTGTTTGTTGAATTATGATTACGTTTAAGCATACCCTTAAGACGGAACAGCTGGAATTTTCTCAGGAACCTGTCTAAAGCCTATACCCTTCCCTCCCTTCATATCTCCCTTCTCTATATTTTGTTTGAATATAAATATAGGTATTTTATGTCATCAAATATTTAATTTGAAGTCTAGAAGTATGAATATTGCGACAAATGAATAAAGTCAGTTTTCACAAAATTGTCCATTTTTACTTCAGTATCATTCGGATATAAATCCATTTAAAATACTGAAAATCAATCTAACTCGACATTTTTACAATGAATTCTTATATTTCATTGCTAGTTTTTACCAGTCAGAGCAAAATTACTTCATAACATTGTAATAGTGCAATCATCCATAATTACACTAGTGATTTGCAAAAATTTACCCAAGCAGTGATCGCGGAATCAACTTGGGGGTGCTCTTTTGGCGTTTATAAAACGCAGAGAAATGTCTCAAAGCGATTTAACCATCCCAAACTTACTATCGAAGGTTACCTTGACCAAGGCTTGACTGTTAAACGATTGCGTCATCCATTTATTGAGTATTCAAAGGTTTTTTATGAAAAGAATTAAATGTTACTGCCCGGTGGTACTAACCCTAATACCAAAAGTGGTACAACATCAAGAGTTTATAGTGTCAAATTAACAATATAAACTTAGTCAAGATAAACAGCTAGCAGGGAATGATCGGTTGTATATGTTTCTTAAGGGGAATAGGGACCTTCTAATGAGAAAAGTACAATGAACCTTCTTTGTATGAAGTGCTATCGTTTTACGATACACCATCTTGCCGAAAAGAGAGAGACAAGCGTATTCAAAACATCACCATTGCATCTTGTAACGCTATTGGAAACTTTATCCCACCTTTGGTTGCGATTAACAAACATTTAAGGCTTGAATTTATTGACAATTTCCCTCAAGGATCCGTTGTTAGAATGGCACCAAAAGGAATTATAACAACAGATATATCGTTGATTTCTTATAGCATTATATTAAGTGCAAAGGAAGTGCTCTGATTCTGCTCGTCTTTAAAGAAGTTTCATCACTGGCACTGGAATAACTATCTTTTGTTTACAGTAAAACACAACGCACGAGGTACAGTCTTCAGATTAATCCGCATTTCGCTCATTTGAAGAGCTATGGGATCAAGAATTATTTAAATACTGGGATAACTACCCCAAAGAAGCCTTAACAATGCAAGGTTTGACATGATTTTGTCCAGTTTGGTCAAAATGTATGACGTCAGAAAATAATATCAATAGTTTGAGACTGACAGGATCTTATCCTCTAAATTCTGAATCCGATAAACAGTAGCCTCTCGAAGAAAAGCTCATAGTTGCAAAGATCAGCAGTTACAAAAGACCTTTGTGGCAACGGAAATAAAGTTCCAACAGTTTCTTCACCAGAACCAGATCTACTTCGTCTTCCAAGTAACTTGGGTCATTGTTTTATGTTGTCTGTCCAAAGAATGAACAACCTAATAATATCACGAAGTTGCATCTGTCTTGATCCTGATGACACTGATTACCCTGAGCGTTGCTAATTCCCTTTCAAATGTATGCACTTGAAAAAGTTCCTAAATTAAAGTTATGTTTTTCCTTTACTTTTTGTTAATCTCAAACTTTTAAGTAATTTTTTTTGGATTTGTGAACTTTTACGTACTATCCAAATAATGTGTTTTACCCTGGTCTTCCAAAATAGCATTCCAACAGTTCATTTATTAAAGCAAATGCCCTGTATGGTGTATGAAGCTGAAGTTTCGTCATTGGCAAATAGAAATACGCACAATGCAATTGTAGGCTGTAGCGCAGTCAAAATGAATCATGTATTAATACACTTATTGTATATCACGTTTACGTTGTAAGTTTCATACGAAATTCATCCGAGGAACATAATAAATACTACCCTACAAGACCGGCACCGACATTTATCGAACCCCATATACAAAAAATATCCTCCTCCGAAGATAACCTAACAAAAGTATTATATCCGGCGAAGGCAGCCGCTTCTTTCACCGGACGAGAATAGGCCCTTAAATTTAGTGTATTACCTGATAAACACAAGAACACGCGAGCCCTCCGGTATTTCGCGAGGCGCACTTTGACCTCGTCCTGAGAATTTCTTATGAGACGTAAAACTCGGGGGGATTGGGTTCAATCGGGCCGACCACATGCGTGTGGTTTCCGCTCGCGTATAAAATTCCCAGGTTTACTGGAACGTTTAGCAAAACGTCGATTTTTACTTCGTTAAATACACGTTTCCACAAAGTTGCTCAATCATGGTATCCTCTGGCGTTTATTCCCCGATTAATACTAATAATTGCCGCTACTTATTTTTCATTACAAACTTTTGTTTAAAAATAGCAGGCATGTTCTTAACATAATTTTGTGAATTCTCTGCATAAAAACTGTAATTAATTTCGTATAATGTACCAATAGTATGTTCTATTGTTGCAAGAGTCACCTTCTATCCTTGTTTATTGCGTACAGAAAGAGAAAACCAGCGTTGAACAACCTTAATTATCGATGTATTAGTTTCCAGCTTGGGCGTTTTCTTTAGGGTCATATGCGTGCAAGCGGGGATAACGTATTTTCACATTTTAGTTATCCCAGTGTTTTTAAAATTGATAAATTAAAAATAAATTAAAATTGATAGGTGTGCAGTGACCAACCTGTTAATAATAAAGGTAGCAGCAAACTAGCGAATTTAGCAGATCCAGAACGTCGTATGATAAAAAATGTTATTTAGGAGTGATGCCGTAGCATTGAGCAGTTCTTTAACAAAACATATCGAAAGGAACGAAAAATATGGCGAATAGAGTATTTAGAAAAAAAATTGTAATATCGAAAATTAATTGCCTCGACGGAATGGATACATGAAGAACATACATTCTAGGCTTTTCTTTTAAATACACCCCTGAGAAAGAACAGCGATGCATATATCTAAAGCGAATGCAAGATTTTTTGATTTATAAGACAAATGTTATGTGATTATCATTAAAATTCCTGACAGCAAGACACGTACACAGAGATATTTTACCTATTTGAGTGAGCGAGTCAGCTGATAGTATTACCAACATTAGCATACATACAGAATGATTTTGTTTCAAATAGACATCAAATATTGAATAATTATTTGGATGCATTTTTGCCATTATTTTTAAACTTATAGTTTGTGAGTAGTGGCAGCTGTCTCCTAAAATATTTAAGGCCCATTCGTTTTCGTTTTCCCAGCGACTGACAAAAACACACATCACGAATTCCATTCGATTTGTCTGCATTATATTTTTAAATGAATAACATTTCTGTTGGAGAGGTTTTTAAATGAAACATTTATTTCGATTTATCTGTCCTCCTACAACAATAATCCATTACAAACGTGTTTTCCACGATCACGTCATAGTTTTAGGTTTTCCCTTGAATTATTTCGAGCACGAAAGAATTAAAGTTCAATTTTGGAATAATATGATTAATATTTTTTCATGTACCATTATTTCATATCTACTGTTGCTTGCGAATTATTCCTATTCATAGAATTGTTCAATATTTTTCAGTAATATCTAGTAAACAGGATCATTCGTCAGTCGAACCCACCAGACGTATACCGGTTTCGCACTTATTAGTCCTCAACTAAGTTATTCATAACAGTTTTTAAATTATTGGGAAACTTACCTCGTTCGAGTACTGAACGGTTTGAAGGGGTATCCAATGGTATCCCAAGGCCCTGTCCCATATCATACCCTTGCTCCAGACCTCTATCAGCAACCCAGTATTTAGATCGTTTGTTTCGCTGAAAATGCACCACAATTATCATCGATGAATCTGAGTTTCATACAAAAGAAAATACATATAACTTTGCGTTAGTATATCTCTTTCAGATGTAGGTATTACAAAAACGGACAATCGAGCATGAAATTTGGAAAACTTTCAAAAATAATTCCTTATATACTAATAGTAGTTCATTCTTTGGAATTATAACAAAAAACTTAAATATGCACTTAGGTGGTTAGCATAGTATTAGCAGCATCTTTTTAGCTTCAGGAAGGGAAAGCGATATTTCTGAGGTTAAAGGCAAAACGGAGAATGATACTTACAAAAGAAAGTCTTGTTCCCAGCATGGTGTCGCTCCTTTTACAGTCACAGTTGTGGATTTGACGTTCTGTAGTTTGAGAGTTACGTAAGTGTTAAACTGAGATGCTGAAACAAAAAAAATATATTACTAGAAACTAAAAAAAACTTGAAACTACTAGTTTGATGTATGGGGTTTAAATACCATGACAGTTCTCCACATTAGAAGTTTCTAGTTAAGAGTGGCAGTTCAGGAGATTCTGTAGATGCAGCGTAACCTTCGTGGAGCCTATTTAATGCGGATATTTTGTTAGGGTACATCTGTGTTGGTACAACAGGGTACAACTTAACAATTTGGTTATTTTAATTAAAGGGAGAAGGTCAATTAGGCCGGTTTTCAGCTCTCTTCATTTTTGCCCAAAAAAAGAACACATTTTTTTATTATTTATATCCAAGTAACTAATCGATTCCACCTCAAACGGGACCTCCCCACTCCTTCCTACTCAGGATCAAGGTCAATTAGAGGTCATTTTGAAAAAAGTGCATTAAATCAAAGGATACTGGAGTTTAGGTTTTTGGGGAGGGCCATTTATATGTTTTAATAAAGATTCAAGGTTATTCCAAGGTTGATTTGCGAAAAAGGACTTCTGGTAGGGACAGTGAGAGGTTATTTCAGACCCCTCTGTTTTCGATCGAAGCTAAAATTGTTGATGAAAAATAGGTTTTTAAAATCATTCGAGTTCAAACAGAACTACGCAAGGTTAAGGCAAGTTCATCTGAAGGAGCAAATGAGCAGATCTTTTATCTCGAAAACTACTTATTTGACATCAAAATGACCTGTACAAAGGTTGTGGGATTTCGCATGGGTTTCACATCAATGATCTCTTGACCTAAAACGTATTAAGAATTTTTATGTAGGAATATGGGTGCTTATTGGGTAAGACGGGTATTGTCATGGCTAGGCATGAGGGTATATTGGTTTATACGAAGTAATATGCGTGTATATTGAAAGGTGCATGTATTGATAAAATGTTTATGGGGCAGAGTGGGTTAGTGTGAGAGAATACAGTGTTTTATGGAGGAATATGGGTGATTCGAGGTAATCCTACCAGAAGACGTATTTTTTCTCAAATCAACCTTGGAATGGCCTTAAACCTAATACATATAAACAGACCTTGGATTCAAACTCGGAGACTTCAAACACGGTAATCGATTTCTCGTTTTTTTCTTGGTTTGACCTTTAAATGACATTGAAATAACCCTCAAATGACCTGATGCAGACAAACTGACCTCTGATTCGAACTTAGCTATCCCAACAACCTATATGACAGGCGGTTTGACTTAATTGCTCGGTTTTTGAAGTTTGACCTTGAAATGACCTTGAGACGACCTTTAAATGACCTGGTACAGACCAACTAACCCCTAATTCTAACCCAGCTATCCTAAAATCCTTTATAACAGGTGGTTGGACTTGATTTCTCGTTTTTTTCTCAATTTGACCTTGAAATGACCTTGAAACAACCTTAGAATGACCTGATACAGACAATACAGACAAACTAACCTTAGATTCGAACTCAGCGACCCAGAAAACCTAAGCTCTGAGATCCTTTGACTTATTGCACTTTTTCTTAATCTGACCTTAATTGACCTTGATCCTGACTAGGAAGGAGGAGGAAGGTCCCGTTTGGGGTGAAATCGATTAGTTATTGGATATAAATAGTAATTTTTTTTCTTTCTTTTTGCTAAAAATTAAGGGGAGCGAAAACCGGCCTAATTGAGGAGGCCCCTTTACATTTATCTTAATGATTCTACGATACTATAAAGTTCGTAATAACGTTCCTGTGTTACAGTTTCGAAAGTGACAAATTTTTCCAGTGGCGTGCCATAATTTTTGAGGAAAATATATCTCCGCATGCCTGGTTTGAGTTTCTTGTTGATTGCCATTTTATTCGTGTTTAGCGTAGACACAATTTCGTTTCCAGGAAACAAGAGTTCCAGGGGCACGTATTTTTATAAGAAAATAATCTTAAATTTGAACAGGGATAAGCCCTTCCATTTTTTACAAGCCTTTGTGCCCCATCCAGTATTCCGGGAGCGTTGCAGGATAAAGAAGGCCACGGAGGCGGCAATTATCAAAATTTATGGGGCAGAAGCGCCGGCAAAGTAAGAGTAATTAGTACCCCGATTGGTATCTATAAAAGTACGTTGTCCGTGAGCGCGACGCGCTTAATGGATCAGTTACGTTTACATGTGTGACGCCGCAGCCACGGGAATGCCGTGTAGTGTCACCAATTAATCTGGCAGGATTGAGGATCAGCGACGTGTGAGTAACAGGACCACGGCTCACCCTCGGGAACAGACACCCGGTGATTTGCTAGCCCATAGACCGCTATTCGAATCCGGTCAATGATTTAGGTCCGTTCTGTTTACTTTGCGAATTCGTGATTTGGACAATAATGGTGTCAGAGTTCGATATTTCCGAGAAAAAAATTATTGAAGTTGTAGTATATTCAACCTTTACCTATATCGCTCGGCTACTATAATCTCTAGCGTCATTTGCGTCGTGTGTTGAGCGATTCTGAATACCGAAATCCGTTAGTATTATCGTTGTTGCGAGAGTGTTTACATTAGTTTTTCAAGTGTTAAAAATGGCTTTCGTGTACTCGGAGTTGATGGATATCGTTTCAATTTATGGTGAAGCAAGACAAAATGCTGTAGCAGCTTCTAGTCTGTACGCAGAACGATTTCCTGGTAGACATATGCCAAATGCAGCTACTTTCACCGCGGTAGTGCAACCTGTCTCAGTTAAAATTCAATTTTCAATGGATTCTTTGAAACTTTCTTAACGGTAAGTTATCAACTACGAGAGACTGAAAATAAAAAAGTCACTTTTGGTATAGGTAACCGAAAATCCTCCACATACCTTTGTAATACAACCCCTGGAAAGAAGACTTCTCCATATACAATAGCAATAAATCAAATAATTTCGAAGATGTTTTTTAACAAATGAAGGAAATGTTTAAAATCAATTTCCCGTTAAACTGGACGTACCATTATCTGTTAAGAGGTAGTTGATAAAGCAGACTTTCAAAAATAAAACATAAAGCATAAACCAATGTAAAAATGAAAAAGAAAACGGATAAGAAATGGGAATAATTGTTACAAAATTCTAAAAACGATACTCTTAGATTATGCACGTAACAATAACAATAGGTTGTAGGAAGTCAAGTTGAAAAGCTAGCCCATAACTCATATTTACTGTCAATTGCACGAATGATGTTATTACAGTTTAAACACAAGACTGCATCAAACGGCAAATTAATCAACCCCTTTTCAGTTTCCAGTGGATGGTATATTAATCTACATTTAGCCATTAGCAGTGCTCTCAAAATTAGATTAGCCTGTCAAAATTTGAACGTATTGTGTGACTAATATGCTTAGAGTTATATTTTTATTAACAAACTGAACGTTGAAAATTATGTCAATGATAGCAGATCGTTAACAATACCAAATAGGACATAGTTTAAATAAAATCTATGCAATATGTTAATTGCCATAAAAAATCGTCTGCTCAAAATAAGCGTACGAGTAAAGGATATTTGTTGGATCTACTTTCTGTGTTTCAGTAAGAATAATGTTATGACTGGCAATCGGCATTGAACTAAGTAAATGGAAATTTCAAGGACACACACCTGATGAGCGCTTCCACGACCTACACCAATATCGGCTGACTGTTTTATAGAGCAATGAATTCACAGTCGTAACAATACACCAAAATAGAATCAACGAGTTTAGGCAGACCTCTTATATTACAGCTGGTGTCTTAAGTTGGAGACTCACGTACCTTTGCCTTGCTTGATTCTAATGAACCAGCCTATATACAGGGTGTCCGGAAATGATGAGCGAAAAAATCAGGGGATAATTCTAGACCGAAAATAAATGCTACCTCTTTCTATAACATTTTTTCCAAAACTGATTATTAACGGAGTTACAGGTTGTTAAAGTTAAATTTGATTTGCAGTTTTTTTGCAATACCTTTTGCCACACTCATAATATTTTGACGAAATTTCGTATATGGGGTTTTTTCGGGATGAGGATTATAAATTTGCCCACCGTTTTTTCGCATTTTGTAGAGGGCGCCACATACGAGCCTTTATTTTGATTTGAATGGTTCCAACTTTTTTGTGCTACACTTTATGCGACTTTTGACTGAATATACCTTATGACCTTTACCTTTGATATACCTTTTGACATAAAAAAGGTATACTTTATTTGTTTCGATAAATCTAACCGTTTTCGAGAAAAACGCTAAAATAACATT